>NW_018252819.1:34892-36442 GCF_001263595.1 Phalaenopsis equestris
AACCTCCTCCAAAATATCCAAAACTCTTCTCTAAGCACAGAGAAGAAGGGCTCCATCATTAATTGCCCTCAAAGCCTCTTCTGTGAGTTCAATTTTGAGCTCAAAATCGAGCTCAAAATCAGGGCACTGCTCCAAACTCCACCAAAATCAAATTAACCTTGCACACACCTTCACAAGGCCTAAAAAAGAAGCTTCCCCATCAAACTCCCTCCCCCAAGCCCTCATTTGTTATAGAGGATAAGGCCGAACCCCATTTTTGGGTTTTCTAAACAAAACTCAAAGGAACTCCAATTGGTGCTTAGAGAAGCTTCGTTGGACCTCAACAAACATTCCACAAGCATCCAATTGAGGCCACACCTCTTGGACAAAGGTATAGACCATTTTTCCCTAAATTTGAGCTCGGTTTCACATATTGTGAAGAAAACTTACAAATCATGCTTGATTAACCGTATGGATGTGTAGAGCTAGCTCAGATCTACGATTTAAAAATATTTCATGTAAATCGGTTGAGAATTGAGTGAGATATTAACGTTTGAAGGTGGACAGCTCTCGGGATGAACCAAACGGAGACGAAGGCTGTGAACCGTCCGATGCGCGTGTATCGATCGGACGGTCTTGATCGCGTCAGACAGAGATCCCGTATATGCACAGCGTGCTTAGTCAGCACTGACGCGAATGGCGGCGGCAAACCAGAGCGCAACACGTGGCATTTTCAGAACCGCCCATGATCCAGTCAGCGCGTGGGTTTAAGTAGAAAATTATGGGATTTAAAAAATTCAGAAAATACCCCTAAACTTCTCAGAAATTACCCCTAAATCTCAAAAATTCATAACTTTTCATAAAAAACTCATAAAAATAAAATAAAAATACCCTCTTGCTCAGTGAACAAAGAGAATAATTTGAAAATAATTTGAAGTCCATTTGATGCATGTTTTTTTTTAATTAATTAAACACTGTCTTGAGTTGTTTGATTCTCCATGCATATAGGCATTTCACCATGGCATTGACTCATCACCTTCATCCTAATTTTTTATATGTTGTAGCCTCTGTTTAAAAAACAATTTGAGTATCTTTTCAAAAACAGAGAAGATCTCTAGACATAAATCTTATTTTTTTAATTTTTTGTCCATTTTCCATTTAAATAATTATGGAAATTTATATATTACTTGAAAAATTCTACAAAAATTCATGTGATTTACTTATGACTATAAAAATCTTACAAAATAATTTCATGATTTTTAAAAATCAAAAAATCACTATTTTGAGCAAACCTTAATTTGTTTAAAATATTTAATTTGGAGAATAGTTTGATACACACAGAGATTAAAATCACTTCACTTTTGTTGTCCATTGTGGCCCATGAGTCAGAGAACTCACCATAAAAATTTCAAAGGATTTGGAAATCATTTAATATTTTTAATTGATTTTTAAAATTGACCATCAAATTTGAAACTTAAATAATTTTTAAAAAATCAAAATATAACTCAAAAAATTATGAAACTTAGTTTTTTGAGTTCTTTGTGATCAGGGGTATTTTTTTTTAATAAAAA
>NW_018252819.1:37502-37773 GCF_001263595.1 Phalaenopsis equestris
GGTCTTCACCCACATAATTTTCAAATTAAAAAGACAAATGATATTTACCTTATTCTTAGGGATAATCAAGACATCAATATTCACTGAGCATCAGGATATTCATGATGAATTATTAAGTAACATAATAAAGTTTAAATGAACATAATGCCTTTTACCAGACATTAAGAAGGTTGCATGGACATGCTCCCTAATCTTAACCTGGTGAATACCTTACTGATCTATTAAACTTAATATGTTTTACTTAATAATATTATCATTAAAATTTAAGGAC
>NW_018252819.1:39352-55123 GCF_001263595.1 Phalaenopsis equestris
TTGAGGTAAAGCGCTCTTTCATTTAAACTATGAAAATTATGGGGTCAGTTTGACTTCATCTTTTTCAAAACTAAAATTTTTTAAAATGTCCTTCCGAAGTGGGCAACGAGATTTCAATTCCGATGACCGACAGCTTCTTACAGGCAAACCCCACACCAAAAATAGTGTCAACAACGTGCTTCTACATCTCAATGTCAGACTTCTGGATCTAATTCTCAGGCACAGTTATTACAAAGGATTTTGGACAATGTCAACTACACTGCGGATAAGGTATCAAATTTAGAAAATTTTGTAGAGCATATGGATGGATACATGAAGAGACATAGTGATTATGAGGGAGAATGCAACTTAGCTATGGAAAACCTCATGAGAGGTAATAAGGATGTCGTATTTTTTCAATACCCTAGATATCCACCATATGAGCCTTGAGCTACTTGGCATAGTAATGAGAGTGATGCAGAGGATGAGGATGATTAACTTGGATCTATAGTTTTATTTTTATTTTTAGTTTGTTTGTTGTTGTGAACTGTGGATGGTGTTGTTATTTTGTACTAGTTATTCTGTACTTTTTGTTTTGTTTTAAGTTGTTATTGTTGAGACTGTTACTTTTTGTTGTATTTTGTTTAGTAGACATTACTGTGATATATTTGTGTTTTTGTGAGTAGTTATTATGTATGTCTGGTAGTAATTGTGTTAATTTTGTTGTTTATTGTAGTTATTTAGTTTGGCTGAACTTAATTATGGATCATAAGAAGGTTTAGAATATAGCCAACTTTTTACTTAAAAGCTGCATGTTTAAAATTTTTAATTCACTACCAGATATTGTTCTTTATGTTGTGGTCATGTATGTTTGTTTGTGAGTTTGTTTGCTTTATTATTTGATTGCTTTTATGTTATACTCCACTACATAGAAATCCAATGAATCTCTACATATTAAGTAAATTAAAATTTGATCAACTTAATATTTACTCATGTTTTAAGTTTTGTACTTGCATATTTAGGATATAGAAATTCCTGCAAGCATTTTATTTTTAGTTTTCATTCCTGCCAATATTTATATATGATGCTAAAATGTTTTATTTTATTAAAAATTCAAGTTTGGGGGGAGGTGAAAATTTTTCTAAAAACTTGAAATTTATTTATTCTCAAATGTAATTCAAGTAAATTTGATAGATTTGAAGAAAAATGATTATGTATATGAGGTTATATTAGGGAAACAAAGTTTTGAATATAAAAATCAGTAAAAGAATTTAGTTAAAATTTATTGTAATGAAGAAAAACTTAAAGTTAAAAAAAAAATAGTGCGGAAAATGCTAAATATAGTGTAACTATTTTTAATAGGAAAAAATATATTTTTGAAAAATTTAGAAGATTTAGACTTTTATTTTCAAAACTTTAAATTTATTTTATTGAAAGTAATTTTCCAAAACTATTATTATGTTTTTAAGTAAAGGAAATATATCAACTCTTTGCTTTGGGAAAGGAAGAGTGGAATTTAAAATCATCAAAGGCCTATCCAGATATAGTAATCCTTGCCTAAGAAAAATAAAAAAACAAAAAATAAAAATGAAAAATAAAAAATGAAAAAAAAGAAAAAGAAAAGAAAAATTGAAAAAGGGAGGAGAAGCTTGAGGATTAGTGTCTAATAAAAAATTGGTTCCACATCTGATCTTTCTAAAGTATAAGACTTGAGAAACTCTTAAGCTTAAGGATATAATTTGGTAAGTAAAATTATGCTTAATAAATTTTTTTAAGTGGAGAAGATAAAATGCCTAAACTCTATATTTGGAGAACTACAATATTTCTGAACTAGATGGAACTCATATTTTCATATTTCTTCACATTAAAAGCTTCTAAACTCTAAGTTGGTCTCATTTACTAATATTTTTTCTAAATTGGATTATTATATTTCTACATCAAAATGTTATTAACTCCTAAAAGAACTCATAGACATCATCTACTTATTTAGTTTTAAAAGATTGAAAGGTCACTTGAGGACAAGTAACATTTTAAGTTTGGAGGATTTTGAAACACCTAAAATATATAGAATTTTTTGTACATATTTTTATACCTATTTTTGAGATAATGTTTTTTAATGAAAGGTATTTGTGTGTTTCACATTCAAGTACAATGAAATAGATGAAAAATGCTAAAAAGGAGTGAAAAAGAATCAAATTTGGAGCAAAAATGATGAAAGTACAAAAATGAACTAGGGCGCCTAAGCGCCAGGTACCCCGCGCTTAAGCGCTAGAAATAGTTATTTGTTGATTCATTAAATTTAGATAAATTTTTGAAGCAACCCTTGGTAAAAAAGTGGGAAATAATCCATGGACACAAAAATTTAGTCAATTGGCTTTTGAAAGAAGGAACTTCTAGAAGATTCATCTAATGAAGACATAATTTGAAGAGACACCAAGATACCTTTTGGATTTTTATTAATGAAGACTTGGATCATCATAGGAAGGGGACAACCACTAGACATCCACAACCACCATTTATCTTAGTAACCGCCGTCGCCGCTGCCGCTGCCGATCACTTTTCTTTTTATTTTGAGTGTTAGTTTGTATAGTGAGTGAAGGAAGAGAATTCAAAGGAACTGCAAGACATTTGGTGGAGAGGATTTGTGATAAGTGTTTATCTTTATGACTACATTTATTTTTAATTTAGACTTCTTGTTTGTGTGCATGATTTCTACTTTTAAACTCATGTGTGGTTGTGTTTTCTCCAAGGATTCTGATTAGTTTTTATTATCTTTTTCCTTAAAATGATAAGTAATTAAGTATTTAAAGGATGTTGTGTGAAGTATTAGACTTCAATGTTGGAGGAAATTGTGATGATTTGAAACCTTGCACTTCATTTACTTCTTGATTTAGCCAATTAAGATGTTAATACCTGTTGTGAGAACATGTAAGATCTGATGATATTGTCTCAGTCAACAAATAGTTAGAATCATTTATTGATTTCATGGATGAGAATGTAGTTCATGGGGTTGAGTGCAAATAAATAGGGAAATAAACTTTTCAAGGGTGCAGAATTAGAGGACTTTAGAGTGACAGACTAAAGCCCAAATTTGATTTATAGACTTAGGTTTTGATACAAGAGATGTTAGCCCTCAGGTGGAGGGAGAAGAGGGATCTCTAAAGTGAAGCTAGTATCTTCCCCACTTAACCAGTCTTTAAGACTATTCCAACTATAGATTAGTCAATGTTCTTTATAGCATCTCTAGTAAGGGTAAATAATATTATTGCTCCTATTTGACACAGCACATTTAGCATACTTTTGCAACATATTTTCTATACTTATTGTTGATTCATGATAAGGAAAAAGATATTTTAGTTTTATTATCTTCTTCTTGTAAATATTTAGTTAAGTTAATTAGTTGTTTACTTTGTTTTCATACGACAAAAATTACAAAAAGAAACGAATTTTCATTTCTATTATAACACTTTAAGTTTAAGTAAGAATATAATGCTAAGTAGATTTTTGTTATCAAATTTTTTTAGCTTTCTAAAGTGCATATTGCCAAGTTTCTTAGTGGGTTCGATATTCGGGGTTTGATCAAAAAGTCCTATATTACTTGATAATGATACATATACTTGCATAATATCCTATATTTAAATATTAAAATTGTATTCTTCTTGGATTCATAGTTGAAAATTTATTTAGCTTTTGCTTGGGATCAAGTTGTTGGCTTTTTTGCAAAGTAGGAATCACTATTAAGGACATTAAGCATTTAATCCCATACATCGCATTTTATATCTATATAAGAAGTTGGGATCAGTGTCAACTTTTCAAGGGCAGAGTCAGACAAACTCAATTTGATGAGGTTGTTACCAAAATTTAGGACCAACTCAGCTGTTTGACCAATAGTTCCTTATCAAATGGAGGGAGGATTACTCTATTAAAATATGTTCTAGCTGCATTCCCCTTGTACATCCTTCAAATGGCTACCTTGAAGCGCAGCCCCCAAGATTTGTTAGAAAGATGTTTCAACAGGTTTCTATGGTCTGAGCAAAGGAAACAGGTTCATTGGACTTGCTAGCAGAAAGTGTGCAAACCCAAAAAATCTAGGGGTTTGGGTTTCAAGGACTTCAAACACCTCAAACATATCAACTTTTGTAAACTCTGGATCCAGTTTAGAGCACAAACCTCTTTGTGGTCCAAATTTATGAGAGGGAAGTATTGTATAGATCTACATCCTTCCTTGGCATCCAAGAAACTTGGGGACTCCACTAAAGACCCTTTCATCTCAAGAAATGGGTGAAAGTGAGATTAAATTTTGGCTGGATAACTGGACACTTGAGGGAAAATTAGTTGTTCCCTAATTTAAACAAACCAATCTCAACCTCAAAGTTTCTGAAGTTTGGTACAATGGTAGCTGGAACCTCCAAACTTTACATAATATTCTAGACAACTCCCAAATTAGTATTGTTTTGAAGATCACTGTTAATAACTCTAAACCTGACAGGATTACTGTTAAGAACAACCCATCTTAAAGTCTTTCTACTTACATTTATAACACATGTGTTTAGGAGCAAAAGGTTGTGTGGGGTAAATATTAATCCCCATCCATTATCTTCTTTAGCGGGAGATTGTTTTCTAATCTACTGCCCACTGATGATATTCTAAAGCTTAAAGGACTAAGGGGTCCTCCCTGCTGTGTGCTCTGTAAACAAGCTGAGGAGCAGCTCTCTCATTTGTTCTTTGGAGGACCTTTTGCTCAAATAGTTTGGAATTATGTCCTAAACCATCTCATGGTAAACACTTTAGCACTTTCATGGCAGTAGTTTCAAATCTGTTAGATTAATTGACATCAGTTCAAACCCTCTGCTATCCCTTGCTTGGTGGCCTGATTTGTATGGATGGCTAGAAACTAACCGAAACATGAGGGAACGGTCTTTGAAGCTAAGGTTGTTGCAAATCACTATCTCCAGCACTTGTCCAAACTCATCAAATTCAAGCAAGTTTCTGATATTACTACGTTGTCTGAGGTTAGCACGCCCGCTAGACAGCTTCATAACTTTGTGTAATGGTAGAAACCTGAGTCGGGATGGATTAAGGTGAACACTGATAGAAGTTTCCAATATCCTGATGTCAGTATCAATGGGTTTTTTAGAGATTGGCATGGTAATTATCTACTATATTTCCAATCTCCTACTTTTGCAAAGGTTGCTTTGGAGGCAGAAACTATTGTGATTTTCTGGACTCTAATTTGTGCTATCAATTTCAATTTTCAACATCTGCTTATGGAATCTGGCTCAAAAATTTTGATTAATATATTGAACAACCAATTGGTCTGTTCCTGGTATTTGCTGATATGGGTCTCTCAAATTAATAGTCTGACTTTACTAGTTCACACAAGATTTACTTTTTTACATAGAAAAGGCAATCGGTCTGCCAATTGATTGGCCAAGTCTGCCTTACACCTAAGGATATTGTAATTAGATCTTTGTAACCCACTTTTTGTTAGATCAATGATATTCCCTCATATCCATTGGTGCACTCTGTACCGTGGAGCATGAGTTTTTGGTGTGTGTATGTATGTATATATATATCTTATTCATTTTAGAATAAAGTCGAGAAATCAAAATTTCCTCCCAAATGGCTGGCAACTCAGATCAAAGAGATGTTAGCTGGCCCTGAAGAATAAATTCTCTAATCCAAACTGCCACTAATTCTTCCTCAAGCTTGTCCAGCCGCATATCCTGAAGCTTCATGAGATCAGTTCTCAAGTCAAAAGATTCGCAACCACGTGAAGCTGGAGCTCAATTGAGCTCGATGCCTCTGACATGTCAGTCACTCCATTTGGGTCAACTGTTGGACACATTGAGTCACTCCTGAGTAGTCTCTCAGATCGCCTAAAACCTTCAACCATCGGATCCGGTACAACAATGGCCTGAGCAGTCTCACAGTCTGAAGGAGATGTGCTCTTCATCCCTTCACCCTGGAAGGTCCCATCAATATGTTCAAATCAGATGTGGTGAAGGAGCAAGGTCCTTCCCCAATCTTCTACTCCACCGGCAAAACATGAAAAAAAATTTGGAAGCATCTATTTTCGAAGGGTTAGGGATGACTCAATGAGCGATTGCATCTGGCGCCTCCGCCGGAATCAAAATGCGGAATCAAAATAAAAGAAAGTACCTGACCTTTTCCTTAGTCACCATATAAAGAACCAAAGAGGGAGCAAACTGTCCCACTTTCTTATTGTTTTGGTTGATTGTTCCCGTTGTACAATATTTGTTCATAGGGAATGCACCCTCTCTAATCATGGATTCTTCTTCAAAACAACTGTTATGTGAGTAAAATGATCCCGCGCCATCCACCAGCTCAAAATTTTTCTCAGATGCTACATTATTGTCGGGCCACTTTCCAGTAGACTTGGCCCTCATCTTGATCACTTGAAACACCATCGCTCGAGTGTCCCCATTAAACTTGACCGATTTGGGAGGGTTCCCACTCTTCATGATAACAAACAACAATGGAAGAGGGAGAAGGATTATGGAAAAACACGAAAGATAAGTCTTTCCTCTCAAATTTCTTTATTTATAGGGATCTCGCTGAGGAATTGTAGAAATTTTTTATTATTCCATATTTAATAGTCATGAATATTAACATTTTTTTAGAATCAGATTCTCTTGTCCTTATCGCAGCTTTCATTGTCAATGGACAAATGAACTAGAGAACTTAATGTGTACATAAAAAATGTGTCAGCATGAAACTTGGAGACATCTAAAGACTAACAAAGAGTATAATGTGGCAAGATGGGGTTGAAATAGAACCGTTAGGGAATTTGTCAAGATCTAACTCAATACCAAATTAGAGCGTAACAGCCGGCACAAGGCCAGGACGACCCATTTGTCATCTGACAACGTTGTTGTTCAAGGCCGTTCAAATCGTCTCTTAGCTGGACAACCCTCTGACCCAAGGCCACCCAGACCGTCACTCAGCCGGACAATCATCTGGATCAAGGCCGCCAAGAGTATTAATTGAACGGGTGTCAATTTTCTGGACCCCACCCCTATATAATGTAAAATGTTCATAATTCCCATCTATTGTGCTTACTTTATAGGGATACAGATGTAATGCATCATTTTCCATATTTGTAAATAGGGGATTCATTTCTTGAATAAATATTAGGAGATTTTACTTTTTAAGACCGTTTCTTTGCTCTCTCTATCACCTTCCCTCTTCTTTTCATGCTTTATATTTTAGGCATGTCTCCCAGGTAATTTTGGATTCAACAATTAGATATATAAATACGTAAAACTTCGAATATATGTATCTAAATTCACTATTAAGACTACATTTGCACAAACTAATATAAATAGAAGCATTTGTTTTTTTAATTATAAATGATCTAACCTCATGCAATTGTATGAGTAAGCTGAACTTGATGTAAGTGATCTCTAGACATCTTGGTGGGCACACTAAATGCTACAGCCTGCTGTTCATATTAAAATAAAAAATGGAACTGGCTTCTACTGATCTCATAAAGCCTTTTCTGCTTGTTCGGGAACTCAAAAACAATGGAGACAAACGAAATGATTGTATTATACAGCCGCTATGTTTCGTCTGACTGCCCATTTATTGTGTTTTATATTTAGAGGCTTTTATGATTTGAATATCTAACCCCGAAATTTAATTTTTATATTTTATACCACTCAAAATTTTCATATCACAATAAAAGTGAAATTTTTTTTTTAATGCATGCATATGACGTCATATATATATATATATATAAATTAAAGTTTAAGTACTGGATTTGTAAATACATAGAAATTGAGTGTATGTAAGTAAACCTTCCCTATTTTTGTTTAAAGCCACATTAGGGCAAAATGAACTTTTGAATGCGTAATTTTGCTCGTTTGATGTGATCAGATATATTTGAATTATATAAATGTACTCCACTTATTTGTATTTTCTTGTCTTAACATTTGATCTTTAATTATGTTGATAAAATAAGTAATTCTGATACACAGATTATTAATTCAATTAAAAAATTTGCAAATAAGCTGTTTACAAAACACACAAACCAAACAGCTCAAAAGCTTATCCAGAACAGGGGCAGATTGATCATTTCTCCAGAATCTGTTGTTCTAAAAACGCACAAACCAAACAGCCAGACAAATAGTCTGGATCAGCTGCCCATCAGCAGATTATCAGGATAAGCTGGTTATCAGCAGAAGTTGGATAAACTGCAGCTACCCCAAACAAACCCTAAATCTTAGGGTTTTCATTGTGTCCAAAATAACTACTTTTAGAAAAAAAAAACTAATATAGTTAGAAAGTGATTTTCCAACAGTTATTTTTCTACCGCTTTGTGGTAATCCCAGATAGAAGTTCAATTTGAGGACAAAACTAATAAATTTATGTAGGAAGGTTTACCTACATATCACTCAATTTTTATATATTTATTTATCGAATGCCTAAACCTCGATTTATACATATAGACCATCCTATCTATCAATAAAGTGTGTATTTCACTATTTAAGAATTTAAAAAGTGGAATTTTTTATGTGAAATGAAAATTTTGGGTGGTATAAATGTAAAAAAGAAAATTTAGATGTTACTTAAATACATAGGAATCGGGTTTTATTTATGCAAGTGCCCCCATTTATTATGACTTAACATTTTTACCTTTCAGGCGCACCCATAGACATGCATATAAATTAAACTCTTCAAGCAGAACCTCTTCATATTCGGCTCATTCAAAAGAAGCGTTCGGCTCACTAAAAACTTTAACAAATTTTTAAATTACATTAAAATCAATCAAAAAGTAAGCAATAATACATACTAATATTCTTCCTTTGAGAAATTATGAAGTATTTTATTATTATTTACTTAATTTCAGCTAAAATAAATTGAAAATGAGCGTAAATGTTTGTTTTCATTTTGGTTCATTTATAAATCGAGCTCAAATTTTTTCCTTCTTGTGTAGCTTTCTTGCTTGACAAATAAATGAAACACGAGTTATTTAGCAAGTCAAACTCGAGTTGTTCGCGAACGAAGTTATTTTGACTTGCCTAATTGTGCGTTAACCGATTCCTAGCTTTCTTGGATGCAGTGCTCATGAAAATAGATTAATATTGAGAAAATTAAATCAAAAAATAAATTCATTTCACTTACAAAAATTAATCTATTGGAGATCCAATTAATTAAAATACATCTAACATAGAATGTTTTTAGGATGTTAAGTCTAAATATTTTTCTTATTGTTAAATGTTGAAGTATAAATTTGGTGTAGAAAAAATTTAATTTTAAACCATTAAAATGTTTATAAATTCATTTTCTATTTTCTATTAATAATTTAATTTTAGTTTATTTACATTTATTTAAGAAAATCTATATATAAAATATAATAAATAAAAATATATTTAATTTGTATCATGTTATGGAGATTGGCGGCCAACAAAAAATAATAGACCGACTAATATTAGTATTAATAACACATGGTTATGTTAATTAATTTTATAAAATATTAAAATTAATTAGAAATACTTATGGGTATTTTTAAAACTAAATTAGTTAAATTTAAAAAAATATATTTACATAAATGACAAGAATAAAAATTTTACAAAATAAGGTTCAAGTGATTTAGCACTTTTTCAATAGAGGATTGTTTTAATGAATTGGGCTTACTGGTCCACATAGAAGAAGATCCATATGAGTTGAATGATGGTATGGTCGGGCTAAAATGCAGTTCCTGCTTGGTTTGGGCCTTGGTTGGGATCGGGTAATTTAGGAAAAAGAAGTGGACAGGCGGGCCATTGCTCAGAAGTGTTGTCCATTGGGCACTTTAGACGTTGGGTATTTATATTTTTCTATATAGCCAAATCAGAGCCAACATTTCCTTTTTGGAAACACTTTTATTTGTATTTTTATTTTACATTATGAAATATTCACATAAATATCACTCAATTTCTATGCATTTACATATCTAACATGTAAAATTCCATTTATTATTTAAATACGGCATTACCTATGCATAAAAAAATGTATCACACTTTTTGAAAAGTTAAAAAATGATGACTTTTATTATGAGATTTGAAATATTTGAGTGTATGAATATAAAAAAACAAAATTAAGGTGGTAGATAGTGTAAATGCGCCTAACTTTATTTATATTCTACTTTCAAATAAAACCTATTTATGAGTTGTGGTTATTTTTAATAAAAATTCAAAATATCTAATAAATTTTCCATTATTTTTAAAAACATTTTAATTCTTTTTTAAAAATGAAAATATATGAAAATTAAAAAATAAATCAAGCAAACATGTTTTTAAAAATAAATGCAAAACATTAAAAAAAAAACAAAATAGTCCCAAAGAAGCCTTATTGATAAAAAAAGTTACATTAAAAGTTACCTCCATTTTTTGTCCTTGCATTTTCTCAATTTTATGAGCGCAAACATGCCATGGGGCTTATGCACTAGTGGTCCTCGACTTAGCCCAATGTGTTTTGATCGGTTAACTCATCTCTTCGATCTTCACTAGTTAAATAAAATTTAATATTAAGTTTTCTGAAAAAACGAGAGCACGATGATTAGACAAGCTATAAGACAAATTGTAAATACATATACGTTACGACTGTAACCACACTAAATAGATGACTGAAGGTAATGTCAATTTGCTATGGATATTTTTTCAACTTATAAATAGTATAATCTAGAATAGAGGTCAGGATAATAAAGATCATTTTTATTATAGTTAATCTACTAAAAAAATTCTTGCATTCTCCCCCAGGCTTGACTCATGACCTTTTTGCTGCTCTGGTGATTTGATTAAAACAATTCTTGTGTAGCACCATCTAATAATTTGTTTAATGTTTACACCGGCGAATTAATTAGTTAAAAGTATCAAACTTTGTTTTCTTCAAGATGAAGCAAGTGGAGAGTTCAAGTAAACTGAGTACATCTTATTAATTGATTTAAATTAACAAAAACTCTTAGGATGATGATAAAAGACTAATGAATATATAAGAAAAAAAGGCCAAATATTTTTCATCATGTCAAGGTTAGAAATAAAATGTTTATTTTTTCCACATCTTTGAAAGCTCCTAATATATCCGCTCTCTCTCTCTCTCTCTCTTTGTGGCGTAAAACTTCCATTGATATCAATAAAAACCTTAATTTTCAAAACCTAAGGTGATATATCTCTTGACTTGATAAATTTAAAATTTGAATTTTCTATTTTCCTTAAGGATTGTTAAAGTTCAAAAGCATAAGTTATATTATTATAAACCTTAGTTTTAATTCTATTGGTACATAATTAAATTACCAAAATCATAAAAATACACTAAGTTTTAAATATAATTGTGGCGACGACTTAATGTTAAATTAGATTGGATGATGACAAAGACAAGCTTTGCTTTGAACTTGACACGCAATTATAACTTAATCATAAAATTCAACTTAAAATTTTCAATCTATAATAAATTAGAAGCTTAATATAGTATGATTTCACAAAAAAAAACACATCATTTTTTCCATTTCAACACAATAATAAAAAATTTATATGAAGTTTAAAAAAGTAAATATAAATAAAAAAATTATGATATCCCATAAACGTTGGAATGATTCATCTATCATTCTTCTCCAACAAAAGTAACATTTGCACTATCAAACTTATATAACACTCCTTTAATCACTCAAACAATATTTATACTTTGCACAGTGACTCCACACTCCCTTTCTTTCCTTTCAACACACACTTGGCTTCCTAATTAATTCATACCTATTGCTCAACCATCTTCTTCCCTTTAAAATTTGATTTTGAGGTTGTATATTTGTTCCCTTTAAAATGACATTGAGGCACTGAATTCTAGTGCTGAGGTGTTGGGTAATTAACATTGAGGCATCAAGTTTTTTACCTTTTAGCTTCTTCTGTCGTCAATAGTGCTATGAAACTAAGAATTTTGGCGTTGAATTGCAGTTTAATGTTGAGGTGCTGGGCAATTAGCTCTATAGCTTTAAGCTCTTAGGAAAAATCTTGCTGAGAGAACCCATCACAACGCTTAGGTGCTAAGCCTTGGTGCTATGAAACTCCAATGACTTCCACTAGGATTACTTGAAACTATCATTAGTGGTATTTCTACAAAAAAAAAAAAAAAACACTGACATTGTTGGTCCCAGGCCCATATGCGAAAAGTAAAGAGTTGTGTTAGGTAGTCAACAACGAGAGTAAAACTTGTCAGAAAAGTTGTGATATAAATTCTTTTTGCTCATTATGTAAGTGCTAAGGAGTCCCCTGGAAGTGACATAGTGTGTGGTCTGAATATAGTGATAGGTGTGCAAAGGCCACTACATCGACGTCTGGGTATAGTGTCAAATAAGAAAGGGTTCTCACATTATGGACAGATGCATGTAAAAAAGTTAGTCATTTAAACTAATATCAGGATATTTTCTTGGAATATAAGTACTCATACTGGTAAATTAATGGAATTAGTCAATATTATGATTCATAGAACGATAAATATCTTATGTGTTCAAGAAACTAAATGGGTTGGAGAAAAGGCAAATGATATTTATAACTTAGGTTTAAAAATTTGGCATTCAGGTAAGAGTCGCACTAGAAATGGTGTCGGTGTAATTATAGATAAGATTTTGAAAGTTAATGTCGTAAAATATAATAGAGTAAAACTATAACCCTTAAGATTATTGTTGAAACTAAAATTTTTATTATTATAAGTGCTTATGCTCCTCAAGTAGGTTTAGATATTCATTCTAAAAATAAAGTTTGGAATGACTTAGAAGACTTAATACAAATGATACCTCTTGAAGAAAGAATTTTTATTGGAGGAGATTAAAATGAGCATGTCGGTAAAGTGGTAAACGATTTTCGAAATATTCATGGTGGCTACAATTTTGGAGTGATTAATGACAAGGTAGAGCTATGTTAGATTTTACTTTAACGTATAATTTTATTATTTCTAATACTTTATTCAAGAAAGATATGAGCATGTTATTATTTATAAGAATGGATCTAATAAAAAACATTGATTATTTTCTTATGAGAAGAAGAGATCGTCGAGAATGTTAAGAATGTATGGTCATTCCAAGTGAGGATCTTAGTACTCAACATTGATTATAAGTTCTAATTTTAAGATGAAAAGTTGTAAAATAATGAATACTAGAAATCAATATCGTAGAATTAGATGAGATGCCTAAAAGACATAAATAAAATTATTTTTATGAGTAAAATTCAAGATTATAAAATTTGGGATGTTCATGAAGAATCAATTTCTATGTGGGATAAAATAGCTTATACTATTATACAAGTGACAAAATTTGTACTTGGAAAAGAAAAAGTTTCTATAAATAAATATAGTTGGTGGTGGAATAATATTGTGTAAGAAAAGATAAAGAATAAGAAGTTATGTTATTAAAATTGGTTTAAATGTAAAAGCTTGGAGAATTGAAAAAATATACGGTGGCCTATATAGAGGAGACTAACAGAATAATTTAAGATGCTAAAAATTCTGCTTTTAGTGATCGTTATAATAGATTAGATACTAAAGTGTGAAAAAAAAATTATGTATAAACTAGAAAAACAAAGAGAAAAGAAAAGTAAATATTTAACTCAAGTAAAATGTATTAAAGATGAAAATCAAAACGTTCTTTTCTTAGAAAAAAAAATATTTAAATTTTGTGGGTGAGTTATTTTGATAAACTTTTTTATTGAAGATTCACAAAATACAATCGACTTTAGTGATGTTAATATTGTTAATAATAATAAAATATTTTATTTTTACCATAACATTATTAAATAAGAAGTTGAGGAGGTTTTAAAGAAAATAGAGGGTGGAAAGTCCGCAGAACTTGATGATATCTGATTTGAAGTGTGAAAATATTTATGAGATTTGAGAATTTTTTAGCTTACTAAACTCTTTAATACTATTGTAAAAACTAAGAAGAGGCCTGAGGAGTGGAGGAAGAATATTTTGGTCTCCATTTTTTAGAATAAAGGGGATGCACAAGAGTGTGCAAATTATAGATGGATTAAGTTGATGTGTCAGAGAGGGTAATTGAACATAGATTAAGGCGTATTACAAAGAGTTCTCATAATCAAATTGGATTTATGTCGGGTAGGGCTGCTATGGAAGCTAAACATTTGTTGAGAGGTTTGACTCAGAGATAATAACAAGGATCTACATAGGATTTTTATTGATTTAGAAAAAGCTTACGATAAGGTTCCAAGAGATATGCTTTGGAGGGTTTTTGGAAGAAAAATGTTGATATGACTTATATTCAAGTCATTAAAGATATGTATACAAAAGCTGTTACTCCTATTTGAACGAAAGAGGATCGACCAAATATTTTCCAATTTATGTTAGTTTACATTAGAGATCAACTTTATGCCCATTTCTTTTTGTTTTAGTTATGGATGCTCTTACTGGATGCTTATAGGGTGATGTACCTTAGTGTATGTTTTTTGCTGATGATATCCTTTTCGTGGATAAGGCGAGAGAAAAAGCTTAGGAAAAACTTGAATTATGGAGGTTTACCTTGGAGTCTAAAAGCCTTGGTTTGAGTAGAACTAAAACTGAATACATGGCATGTAATTTTAGTAGTAGTAACTCTAGTGACAAAAATGTAACATGGGTGATCAAATTATTAGGAGGTGTGAACGCTTTAGATATCTCCGGTCTATTGTACAAAGTGATGGTGATATTGATGGGGACGTTATTAGTAGAATTCAAGTTGGTTGGTTGAAGTGGAGGAAGGCTTTGGATCTATTATGTGATATAAAAGTACCGCTTTGACTGAAAGAAAAATTTTATGTAATGGTGGTGAGACCTGCAATGCTCTATGGCGCTGAATGTTGGCCTTTAGAAGAGAATCATAAAACTTAGTTGATGTTATCGAGATGAAAATGATTAGGTGGATGAGTGGCTTTACACTTAGAGACAAAATGCGAAATGAATACATCTGTTATGGGGTTTGTGTAGCTCTAGTGACAAATAAAATTAGAGAGAGAGATGGTTTGTTCAAATTAAATGTCGTCCATTTGATGATTCGATAAGAAGAGTAGATGTTTTAGATTCGACTTATGTTAAGAAAGGCAGAGGTGGACCCAGAAACACTCAGGCATATTATATAAAAATGATCTTAATTTATTAGAATTAAATGAACATATGACACTAAAAAGGACGCAATGGAGAAAAAAGATTCATGTAGCCGACCCCACTTAGTGGGATAAAGGTTTTGTTGTTGTTATTCTTGTTGGTCTTTCTAGAATAAAATAACAAATTATGCAATATACGAAGCAATACATGTAATAAAGACAATTATTTAGGCAGATATTTAGTTAATTTTGTCCACTCAATAAATTCCGCAAGCTCAAGCATTACTTATGTTTAAGTAATCCTTCAATCAAAGGTAGTGACTAACTTAGACTCAATTAAGGTATAACAATTATTTGTGCAGTGAATAAGCATTTAATTAAGGTTGACAATAACTTTTAAAATGATGTGAATTTCAATTGTGTAATAATAGCCCAACAAATTGTTAATCTTAATGATTTATTCAATTCCATTGTCCCTCTTATGAAGCGTTCTGCCACTAGCAAATCCATCGTCCTTCTTATGCAAAGCCATCGTCGCCTCTACACTTAATCCTCGTAGTCACTAGGTTATTCATTATTTGTATTAGTACTAATCAATCATAAAAAGATAAATATTATACTTGATTTGCATTTTATGTTTTTGTTTTCCAAATAATTCATCCTAACTTTTCTTTAAACCTTTTACTTTTATGTTTTTGTTTTCCATTTT
>NW_018252820.1:0-5305 GCF_001263595.1 Phalaenopsis equestris
ATGGTGGTTGGCACCCTAAGTCTACCAAAATACCCAACTTGGCCTTTTGCCCCAAAACTCCCCCAAATTTCCTAAATACCCTTGAAACCCTAAATTTGGCCAAAATTCACAAATTTACCCAAAATACCAAAATTTGTTTAAAAATCTTTGAAAACATCCAAGTTACACAAAATCACAAAAAATTGCCAAATTACCAAAATACCCCTCCTTAGCCCAAAATTCCCAAAATTCCAAAAAATTCTCAAAATATTTCAAATAATCCCAATTTCATTTTTCTCAACTACCACATGACCCAATTTGGCCATTTTGACCAAAACCCCTAAAATTTCCTTTAAGGGCCCAATTTTCCCAAGTTTACCTCAATTGTCCATCAATTTGGATCCAATTTCCCCCAATTTCATTTCTAAACTCAATTTCACCTTTCATATGACCAATCTAAACAAAATCCATGCCCAATTGGCACATGCTTTGAGCCCAATTTTGATTTAGGTCAAAGCCCTAATTTTGGCCACACGACCTAATCTCACCCAATTAAACTCATAGCCCACTCAATTTGTAACAATTTATGTTGAAAACTCTTCATAACATTCTTAAACATCAAAATTGACCTTAAATAGGCCTTCGTGAAGCCTCAAATTCATTTAATTTTGATTTATGTCCAAAAGCCCCAAATTTTGCCCCAAATTAGCTATGTTTCAAAATTCCACAAAATTGATTGTCTTGGCCCCAAAACTTCCACTCCATTCCTTCATGAAAAATCTTCATAACATCTTACTTAATCATTTGGACCATTCATCTGAGCTAAATTCTGAGTCTAGCTCAACCTAAGCCCAAGTCTAGTCCAACATGTCAAAATTGACCAAATTTCAAAAATCCTCTAAATTGACCCTCCAATTGAACTCAAAATCATTTCAATCCTTCACCAAAAACCTTCATTACAATCATTGACACAATGTTGATCAATCAATTGGGTCAATAGACATGGCTAGCTAGCCCAAACCCAAGCTTTGGTCATTTGAACCTACATTGGACCCATGCACTAAAGTTAGCCTAACCACCCTAAAGCCACCAAATTAATAACTCCACAGCCATTAGTTGGACCCTAGTGACAAGTATAAACTCCATTAAACCACCTTAGCTAAGCCATGGACCAAAATTCCCGTAAATTAAGGGATTTAGTTTCCAAAATTGCTTAAACCTAAGGTTTTTTTGCCAAAACAAAGCCAAAATTGTCGGAAAACACCAAAATCGTGAGCCACGGAAGTCAATCTATTCCAAATCTCCTTAGCAAAATTGCACCTAAAGAATAAATGATCCCTTGAGACCTGATCAAGCTTGCATAGGTGGCATCTAGAAGGACCTTTCAGGCCTTTTAGTTTTAGAATATCATCAGTAGGAAGAAGGTTAGTAAGAACTCTCCAAGAAAATAACAGCATGGAAGGGGTAAGGTGTTTTTGGCAATAGGAAACATTCCACTGGCAAGTGTCCCAGCTGTACAAATAGTTCTGGATATCTTTTAAGATACTAGCTCTGGTCCTATTCATCACTTGATCATTGTTTTTTTTGTCAAATTGGATAGTAGATATGTAGCTGAAAGACTGCTCCTTCAGTAGACTCCTCAAAAAGTCCTCAGACCATACATTGCCAACCCAACAGTCCTTGACTAGTAAATCCCCCTCCTTTTTATCCTGTAAAGGTTCCAAATAATCATTAGGACGCCAGTTGTCTTTCCAGAAATTAATTTCCCCTTGTCCCAATTCCCATCTTAGCAGCTTTTCAATGTCTTCTCTGACCTTAAGCATCTAGACCCAAGTTCTGGAGTCTCCCACCTTCCTAGTGACCTCCCCAGGGTGAACAAATTTACAGTATTTTGCCTGCATGAAATTGGCCCATAAGCTTTCATTTTGTTTGAATTTAATCCAAAGCTAGCATTTTCACCCCCCAATTGACCATGATAGCCACCCCAAGCACATTTTTATAAAAATCTCACCTCCACGGCCATGGAGTGAGGGCTTAAAAATTTCCCGGGGAAAAATTTTCTCGGAGAGACCCCCCCAAATTGCTCTCAGAGACTTTTTGAGACCTCCTCAGCTCAAGTCAACCACTTTACCCCCATTGATTTTCACTGTGGAAGCTCAATTTTTAGCTCAAACTTCTGCCAAAATCAGGACAGAGCTCACCACACCTCCACAGTCCACCAAACTCTAATTAAACTCACCCACACCATCACCACAGTGAAAGAAGGGGAAGCCCTATGAAATACCCCTTCCACAGAGACCCTAACATAGCTCTAGACCAACACCTGAAATCAAGCTTGATAAAATTCAAACCTAGGCCTTTCACCACAATAAGAGGCTATATCCCTAGCCTCCTTGGACCTCTGCGAACATGCCGAGCACCTCTGATCGAAGCTTCCCTTCTCAGAGCAAAGGTATTGAACTTCTCCTCCTCCCGAGCCTATTTTGATTCTCGATTTTATTAGGCTTAATTTAATTGCATGATTACTATATGAATGTGTTCGTCACACTTTGATGAGCATTTAGAAACAAACCGCACTTAATTTGGTTAAGAAATGAGTGAGATCTTAAGCTTTGAAAATGGATGGTTTTCGGGCTAAGGCATTGGGCTAAGGCATTGGCTAAGGCATTGGGGATGATGACGGGAAGCCATCCGATCACGCGTTTATCTCATCAACGGATGAGATCTAGCAGGACAGTGCCTTCTTACATAAAACGCGGGCCGAGTCAGCGCTGAGGTGGATGGCGGCGCCGAACTAGAGGACGCTGCGTGGAGCTTCGGAGATGCCTAGCATGAGGTGGCATCGCTTGTTTAAATAGATAAATAGGGATTTTCCTATTTATTTAAATAGTCCTAACTTCAAAAATCCATATCTTGGTGTAAAAAAATCCATATCTTGGTATAAAAATACTCTCTTGCTCAATAAACAGAGGAGAACAATGTGGAAATAATTTGAAGTCCATTTGATGCATGTTTTAAATGTGGAAATAATTTGAAGTAGTTTGAGGTCCATTTGATGCATGTTTTATTTTCAATTAATTAAAAATTATTTTGAGTCTTTTGATTCTCCATGCATATAGATATTTCGGCCATGGGTTGAAATTTTGGCATGTTGTTTTCTCAGTTTTAGGGAACATTCTCTAATTTTTCCAAAGTTAGAGAAGATCTCTAGAGAGAGAGCCATACTTTTCAAGATTATGTCTATTATTTGCATAAATTAATCATAATAATTATCATGTTGCTTAGAAAAATCTAAGAAAATTTAAAAAGGTTTACTATGACCAGAGAACCCTTTGGGAAATATTTCATGGGTTAAGTCATTAAGAATGTGCTTAATTACCACCAACTTTGAAACACAAAGAAAATTAACTTTGGGAAACACAAATATTTAAATGACTTAATTTTTAATCTCAATTGTGATTCAAAGTTTAGAGACCTCCCCATAAAAATTTTAAAACAATTGGAGCTCATTTAATAACTCAAATTGATTTTTCAAGTTAAATGACATTTGTTGGCACTAAAATGGTTTTTAACAATTAAAATATAACGCAAAAATTTATAAAAATTAGTTTTTAGAGTTCTCTATGATCAGAGAGATTTTCTAAAAATAAATTTGAAATTAAAATAAAAATTTCATTTTCAAGCCCATTTTAAATACTTAAATAACTAAAAAATGACAAAAATCACAAAAATATTAAAATTCATGGAAATGTTCTAAATTATTTCCTAAGAACTTAGAAATAATTAGAATAATTTTCCTAATTTTCTAAGTGAAGATATTAAATTTTGAAGCTTAGGATAATTTTTAAAGGCTAAAAAAAATTTTCACTAAAATAATCCCAATAATTCAAAGAAAAATTTGAAAATTGTGAAATTGATTTCTCTATGTTCCTTGATATTAGAAAAATCTAATAAAAATATAAAACTTAAATTTCCAAATTTAAAATATTTTATAATTAATAAATTCTTTAGAACTTGAAATAATTTTAATAATTCAAATAAAACCTAATAAATCATGAAATTTTGTATAAATAATTCTCTAGTCTAAGTCTACTTCCAGTAAAAATTTCAAAACATTAGCCTTTGCCTTGCTCAATTTATGGAATTTTCTTTGAAAAATCCTATTTTTGTATGAAAATAAATATGTAAATTAAATTAAATTTTGAAAAATCACATTTTCCCCTTGTATGTCTTGATTGACCCATGAGTGAGTTATGATAAAAATTCCAAAGTCATTTGGATTAAATTTTACAAATTATGAGGTGATGGAGCCTTAAGGGCAAAAATGTAATTTTGGAAATTTAGCCTTAATTAACATTTAGGCTTAATTCAAGAAGGGGAAGGGGTAACCTCTGATTTTAACTAACTTATTTGGATAATTGAAACAAAATGAGATTAATTGGTAGAAACCAACCTCACTCTTTCATAATTAAGGGATAAATTTGTAATTCCTTAATTATTAAAATTTGAAAGTCTATTAGATTAAATGATCTTAGATTTAGGGTTATGACTTTGAAAGTTGATAACACCCGTTTGATGTT
Source organism: Phalaenopsis equestris (assembly GCF_001263595.1). NCBI lineage: Eukaryota > Viridiplantae > Streptophyta > Magnoliopsida > Asparagales > Orchidaceae > Phalaenopsis > Phalaenopsis equestris. The sequence goes on from NW_018252820.1 coordinate 4,560, forward strand.
CAAATGACTTTCCAAAAAGAATTATCATCACTTAAAATTCAATATCTTTCAAAAAATAATAACCAAGACATCTACTAAAATTTTAAGGGTTTAGTAGTGACCTAGGCTAAATCAAATTTGGTTAAATGAGGATTAGAAAAGAGAACATAGTTAAAATTGAACATCTTTCAAACACTACAAGCCCAAATTAAAAAGTTGGCTGAGTGTCTTGATAACATTAACTTGCCCCTTTAAGTCCCTTTAAGGAGCTTTACCCACATAATTTATAAATTAAATCACAAGTGATAATTACCTTACTCATAGGGATAATTGAAACATCAATGTTCATTGAGCATTAGAAGTATCTACAGGACATGTTATTAAGCAACATAATAAGTTTAAAATGAGCTCGAGACTTTTCACCAGACGGTGAGAGGGAAGCATGGACTTGCTTCTTTCTCCAGATATGTTGCATACCTCAGAGGTCTACTAAACTTAATATGTTTTCCTTAAGAGACATCTTCCTTAATCAAATTAATAGGGACCCACCAAGATATGACCTAGTTTTAGGTAGGTCACTAAAACCTTACTTTTTTGCTCTACATAAAATACTCTAACATGTAATTTGAGTTTCAGGTGGTGGAACGACAAGACTCGCCAGGTATGCTTTTACAGTTTACAACGTCGCCTTTCTTGTACTTTCATACTGTACTTTTTAATGCTTACAAAATCTACATGATAAACAACGATGTCACCCTACATGAAAA
>NW_018252821.1:0-878 GCF_001263595.1 Phalaenopsis equestris
ATCTCTGAATATATTTATTCCTAAAATGGGATCCATAAGTGATAATCATTCTATGCATTCTGTATCTAATGAAAATATTTTTCATTAAAAATCTTGAAACACTGTTAGCATCACAACGAGGTAAAGCTTGTGCTTCAATCCACTTAGAAACGTAGTCTACTACAATATATAAATTCCCAAATGAAGGAATAAATGGTCCCATGAAATCTAATCCCTAAACACCAAAGATCTCAACTTCTAACATGAAATTCAGAGGCATTTCATTTCTTCTAGATATATTGTCTACTCGTTGAAATTGATCACAAGTTTTTATATATTTATAAACATCTCTATAAATAGTAGGCCAATAAAATTTAGTTTGTAAAATTTTATAAGCAGTTTTATCAATTCCAAAATGTCCACAAAATTCAGAATCATGACATTTCTGAATGATCAGCTCAGTTTCTTCATAAGGTACACATCTTCTCATAATCAGATCCTTACATTGTTTATATAAAAAAGGCTCATCCCAAAAATATGTTTTCGCATCATGAATGAATTTCCTTTGTTGTTGCAATGTCAGCATAGGTGGCAAAATATCACTTACAATATAATTAATAATATCATCATACCATGATATTTTCCACTCATTAATACTATAAAGTTGTTCATCAGGGAAAGTGTTTGTAATTTCATTGTCAGTGTCAGATAATACATGGTTTTCTAATCTCGATAAATGATCAGCAATTTGATTATCAGTTCCCTCAAGAACTACAAGATCAAATTCTTTCATCAATAGTATCCATCTAATCAACCTTGATTTGACATCCTTCTTTTGCATCGGATATTTAATAGCTGAGTGATCAGTGTGCCAACACATTTAGCTCCAATTAAATAAG
>NW_018252821.1:1025-20689 GCF_001263595.1 Phalaenopsis equestris
TAACAGTATAATTAATTTGTGCATCATTAAGAGTTATACTAGCGTAGTATATAACTTTAAAAATCTTTTCATACATTTGTCCAAGAACAGCTCTAATAGCATAATCACTAACATCACACATCAGTTCAAATGGTTTCTCCAAGTTAGTTGAAACTATAATAGGGGTTGTGATTAATTTTTCGTTTAATAACTCAAAGGTATTTAAAGAGCTTTCAGGTAAATTCAAATTTCTTGTCCTTTTCTAAAAGTTGGCATAGAGGTTTGGTAATTTTTGAAAAATATTTAATAAAATGCCTTTAAAAACCAACATGTCCAAGAAAATTCCTAACATCTTATACATTAGTAGGAGGTGTTATTTTAGATATAACTTGTTAATAACTCCAAGGTATTTAAAGAGCTTTCAGGTAAATTCAAATTTCTTGTCCTTTTCTAAAAGTTGGCATAGAGGTTTGGTAATTTTTAAAAAATATTTAATAAAATGCCTTTAAAAACCAACATGTCCAAGAAAATTCCTAACATCTTATACATTAGTAGGAGGTGTTATTTTAGATATAACTTGAATTTTTGTAGGGTCTTCTTCCATACCATCTTCCAAAATTCATGCCCTAACACAATTCCTCCTGCAACCATAAATTGACATTTCTCCCAATTCAGAATCAGATTAGGATTAGTTCTTTCACATAACTCCAAAACTTTTTCAAGATAATTTAAACATGCATCAAATAAGGTTTCAAATACAGATAAATCATCCATAAATACTTCCAGTCCATCATCAATTAACTTACTAAATATAGACATCATACATCTCTAGAATGTTGCAGGTGCATTACATAATCCGAAAGGCATTCTTCGAAAAGCAAGAGTTCAGAGATGACTAATAAATGTTGTCTTTTCTTAATCCTCAGGAGCAAAAGGAATTTGATGGTAACTGTTATATCCATCTAAAAAATAAAAATATTTCTGCCCAGCAAGTCTATCTACTATTTGGTCTAAAAAGTCTAAAAACTATTTGGTCTAAAAAGGGTAAAGGGAAGTGATCTTTGTTGGTGGCAGTGTTCAATTTTCTATAATCAATGCAAATACGTCACCTAGTTACTTATCTAATAGGTATTAATTCATTATTTTTTTTTTGTCTCAACAGTCACTTCTCCTTTTATAGGAACACAATGAATTAGACTTACCCACGCAATATCTGAAATAGAATATATAATTCCAATGTCTAACCATTTCAAAAGTTCCTTCTTAACTACTTCTTTCATCATTGGATTTAATCTCCTTTGTGGATCAACTCTTGGTTTATATTGTTCATTAAATATAATTCTGTGCATACAGATCAAAGGATTGATTCCCTTAATATCAGCTAAGGTCCAACCAAAAGCTTTCTTATAACTTTTCAATATATCTAATAGTCTTTGCTCTTGCAAATCATTTAATTCTGAAGATATAATCATAGGTATTATAGATGAGTCTCCCAAAAAAACATACTTCAATTGGCTAGGCAATATTTTTAACTCAAGTTCAGGTGGTTTTATAATTGACGGAAATAGATTCTTATCAGCATTTTTCATAGTATCCAGCATCTCAAATCTTTCCTGAACATAATCTAATTCTTCATTTTTTAATTCGTCCAACATAACTTCATCACTCTATTCAAACTGTTCTTTCTCTTCAAAATGTTCTTTAAAATGTTCTTTCAATATATGTTCACTAATTTCCATCTGAAAACATTCATTGTCTGTTTCAACAAAAGGTATTTCATAGATTTTGCAATGTTAAACGTCACTTCTTGATCGTTAATTCTCATCGTTAATTCTCTTTTTTGAACATCTATCATAGCTTTTCCAGTAGCTAAAAATGGTCTCCCTAAAATGATAGGTATTTCTTTATCTTCCTCCATATCTAAAATAATGAAATCCACAGGAAAGATAAATTTATCAGATTTTACTAACACGTCTTCTATAACTCCCTTAGGATATGTAATTGAACGATCCGCTAACTGAAGAGTTATAGAAGTAGGTGAGACTTCTCCTAATCCTAATATTTTGAAAATTGATATAGGCATAAGATTAATGCTGACTCCCAAATCACATAAAGCTCTTCAAAAAAAATTTTCACCGATAACACACGGTATAGTGAAACTGCCAGGATCTTTTAATTTTTTAGGAAGCTTTTTCTGAATAATTGTACTACACTCTTCGCTAAGTGCAACAATTTTGTTATTTATGAACTTACTTTTCTTGTTCAGAATATCTTTCATAAACTTCACATAATTGGGCATTTGCTCTAAAGCTTCTACGAAGGGAATATTCACGGTCAACTTCTTAAAAATTTCTAGAAATTTGGAAAATTGTTTATTCTATTTGTGTTGCTTCAATCTTTGAGAAAACGATGGTTGAGGTTTCTCCATCGTAATTTTCATTAGTGTAAGTGGATATTCTAAATCTGGGGATTCATGATCCTTTTCTTTGTGAGAAAACGATGGTTGAGGTTTCTCCATCGTAATTTTCATTAGTGTAAGTGGATATTCTAAATCTGGGTATTCATGATCCTTTTCTTTGTCGGTATCCACTTTCTCTTTTTCAGTTTCCGTTTCTTTTTGTGCCCTTGTTTCCAATTCTTCTCCACTTCGTAATTGTATCTCTTTTATCTGTTCTTTTCCTTGATCTTTAGGATTTGGTTCCACAGTACTAGGAAAAGCTCCTAATGTTCGGTTACTAAGTGCAGTAGCGATATTCCCTAATTGTTTTTCAATATTCTTAATAGCAGTTCCTTGATTTTGTAATTGATTTTCTTGAATTTGTAATTGATTTCCTTGATTCTGCAATTGTTGACCCATGTTTAATGTCATCTCTTCTATATACAACTTCTTCTCCTTAATTTGAGTGTTACTGTTAAATCCTGGAGGATAAGAAGTTCTATAGTTAACATTTCTTTGGTTGGATGAATTTCCTAATGGGTTCACTGGGTTGTTCGCCCATTGTTAATTTGTAGCAGAATTGTTACTCCAATAAAAATTTGGATGATTATTTCAACCTGGGTTATAATTGTTCGAATAAGGGTTGTTAGGTCTATTAATAGAATTTAAAGTCTCATATGAAGGTTGAACATCCACAAATTTCCCAAATGAATTATCTTCCATCATAGGAGGTGTTGGAGAATAATTCATCCCATAATGATCTAATTTCTTTGATATTGCAGCAATCTGCGAAGCCAACATAGATATTGCATCAGAATCATGGATACTAGCTACTCTTTAATGATTTACCCTTTCAGAGGGCCATTGAAAATTGTTGTTAGCCATCTCTTCTATTAATGAATAAGCCTCATCAAAAGGTTTTGACATTAACTCCATCAATTTGACAGAACGATGTTATGTCATTTTTAAGTTTAGCAAGTTTTTATGGAGGGAAATATTTGGATAGAAATTTCTGTGACAGTTCTCCCCAAGTTCTAATAGATCCTGATACTAACAAATTTAACCACATCTTAGCCTTATCACTCAGTGAAAAAGGAAAAAGTCTAAGTTTAACAGCATCGTTTGAGACTCTGTCATATTTAAAAGTAGCACACAGTTCTAAAAAACTAGCGAGGTGTAAAGGATCTTCAGTAGGTGATCCTCCAAACTGGTTGTTTTGTACCATTTGGATAATAGCAAAAAACACAAGTTGTTTAAGCTCAAATGAATTAGTAGCTACATCAGGATTTTTGATAGATAAGTGAATTTCATCTGCTGTAGGATTTGCATAATCACGTAGGGGTGTTCATTCTCTATTCCTTGATTGTTCAGGTTGTTTTTCATCGTACCAGAATTTCTAGGTTCTCTTCTCAATCTTCAAATCTTTCTAACGTTGTGTTCTAATTCTGAATCATATGGTATAAGATTTTCATGTCCAAATTTGCGCATACAATTTGAAATCAGTACACAGTAAGACAGTTAAACAAATAAAAATAAGTTGCAATTCAAGTAAAAATTCTATAATAATCCTAATTTGTCTCTTAATCTAATTGTAATTTTTTTTACTCACTCCCCGACAACGGTGCCAAAAAACTTGACCGCGACTTTATATATGCTTAAAAATATAAGTATTTAATATTGCTGCTAAAAGATTTAATTTCTCAGCAACTGTACCAAAACTTTAATAACAGTTATAGATTCAATAAATATGGACGTAATAAATATTCAATAATTATAAATTCACACTTATCAACGCAAGTATACGTATCGCTCAAGTAATATAGGGCTCTAATGGAATCCTAGATATCGATCCCACAGGGAGTAAGCTAGAACTACAAACTAAAATTTTAGAAAAGCAATACTTTAATCACAACAACAAAGTTCAATTTGTTTATGTCACTAATAGGCAATTGAAATAAATATATAATTTTAATAACTATTAAATAACTAATTATACTAATGAAGGTTCGAATGTGATATTCAATGTATAAGAAAACATCCTTCTCGTTGTCAAGAAATTATAGTGAATAGATAAAATGAATTAGTTCAAATTATATTGTGTCAAATAATAGCATACTTTCTTAATGAATTAATTTTGGAGTCTCGGGAAAATCTCGCCATCGGCGCCCTAGTTCAATTCTTCACATTTGGTTCTTTTTGCATTTTGTTCTTTTTGCTCCAAATTCGCTCCTTTTTGCATCTTTTTGCTCCAATGACCCTAATTTATCATTCATGCAACAAAACTTCAAAAATACCTTTCTTTAAAGTGAAATATCATCAAAAATAGTATAAAATAGATATGAAAATCTCAACATTAATTTCTTTAGTCAGTATTTTAGTATTTTATGAAAATTAGGTGTGTTCTTAATGACTTAGCTCATTACAATTTTTTTCTAGGTTTCAGTGGTCACAGTAAACCTACCAAGATTTTCTTGGGTTTTTCTAAGCAACATGCTATATATTATAATTTATTTTTTTTTAAATCAGATGCATAAAATTGAAAAATACATATCTCCTCATAGGGGTCTCCCCTGACTTTGGAAAAATCAGGGGAGATTCCTCATGACAGAGGCTACAAGTGACCCAAATAGCATGTCATGGTGAAATCTTTGAATACATGGAGAATCAAAATACTAAAAATAGTATTTAATTAATTAAAAATAAAATATGCATCAAATAAACTTCAAACCATTTCCACATTGTTCTCCTCTGTTCACTGAGCACTGGATATTTTTATGGATATTTTTATTTTATTTATTTTATTTTTGTGATTTTTCAACTCCATGATATGAATTTTTGAAGGTAGGTGGTATTTTCTGAATTAAATAAATCTTTATTTTTCTACTTAAACATGCGGCACCACGGCATCATGCGACAGCTACGAAGACATTGGTGGCGTGCTCTGTTTGGATGCCACCATCCAAGTAGCCGCCGACTCGGCCCGCGCTTTATGTATCAAGCTTCCGTCCAAGGCAATCTTAGCCGTCTATCTGATACACGCGCCATCTAACGGCTCCGCGTCTTCATCCCCAACTAGTGTGAGCCCGTGACCATTAACCCGACCATTAACCCTAAAACCTTCCGTGACCATTAACCCTAAAACCTTAAGATCTCACTCATTTCTCAACCAAATGACCTCATAATTGATCTTATAGACTTGTCTAAGTGAGTAGAACATATCCATACAGTAAACATGCCATTAAATTAACCCTAATCACATGGAGAGTCAAACTAGGCTCGAGAAAAGGGGAAGTTCAATATCTTTGCTCTGAGAAGGGAATCTTCAATCAGAGGTGTTTGTCACATTTGTGGAGTTCCAAGGAGGCTAGAGATTGAGCCTCTTGCTGTGGTGTAATTTTTAGACCTGAATTCGATCAAGGACAAATTTGGGTGTTGATCAAAGTCTAGGGTAGAGGCTCTCTGTGAAGGGGCTTCTATGGGGCTTTGTCTTCTTTCACTGTGATTAAGTTGTGCGCCAATTTAATTGATATTTGGTGCACTACGAGGGTGTGGTGGATAATTTCCTATCTCCGACAAGGATTTGAACTCAAAAATAGAGCTCCGGTGATGAGAATTAGGGCAGGGGTGTTTGGTTTGCACCGAGGAGGTCCTATAGAGGCTGTGGGAGCAATTTTACTAGGTTTCCTTAAGAAAATTTTAGTACCCTTATGTTGGTCGTAGAGGTGAGGTTTTATAGCCATGACCGGAGAGGGACCGGAGAGGGGAGCTCAGGGTAGCTCAGGGCCTGGCTTTGGGTGCAACAATCTGCTGAGGTGGTGGGATGAGAAGCTCTAAAGTTTAATTAGGGTGAGCTAGCCTCTAAGGTTGAGATTGGGTTTGATTTATGGATGGTGGCCCTCTATTTTGACGTGCTCTGGTGACTAGGCGGGCTGACAGGGCCAGAGGAGGTGTCTTAGGAGGTCAGGTGAGCCAGTGGGAGGGTTAATTATGTTTAACCCTCAATGGCAAGGGATGATGGGGGAGATTTTTGGTTAAGGACTATAAATGGGCATGAATCCCTTAATTTAAGGATCCAATGGTCCATAGCTCACCATGGCTGGTCCAAGTGCTTTAGCCTGGTCCATGGAGTGTGCTTAGTGGTTGTGGAGTCATAAAGTTGGTGACTTTAGGGTTGTTAGGCCAATTTTAATATATGGTCCAAATGGCCAAAGATTGGGTTTAAGTTCCGCTAGCCATGACTTTGAGCCCAATTTATTGATCAAAATTTTGTAGATAATTGTAATGAATATTTTTGGTGAAGGATTGAAATGATTTTGAGTTCAATTAGGGGTTCAATTTGAAGGATTTTGAGATTTTGGTCGATTTTGGTCAAGGATTTTGAGATTTTGGTCAATTTGGGTATGTTGGGCTATACTTGGGTCTAGATTGGGCCAGGCTTGGGCTAAGTCCAAATTTATTGTTGAAAATGGTCTATAGGAATGTCATGAAGAGTTTTAAACATAAATTGGGTGCCAATTTTGGGATTAAGGAAATTAATTTGGTGGAATTTGGAGGCATGGCATTTGGGGCAAGTTTAGGGATTCTTTGAACTTGGGTAAAAATTAAACAAAATTGAGGCTTCACCAAGGCCAATTGAAGGTTAAATTTGATGTGTAGGATTGTTATGAAGATTTTTTCAACATAAATTGGGGCAAATTGAATAGGTTATGTGGTTCAATTTGGTGGGATTAAGTCATAGGGCCAAAATTGGGGGTTTAACTTAAATCAAAATTGAGCTCAAAGAATGGGCCAATTAGGCTTTTATTTGGATTATATTGGTCATACTAAAGGTTAATTTGAGTTTATCGTTGAAATTGGTGGAAATTTGGGCCAAATTGATGGACATTTGAGGTAAATTTGGGGAAATTGGGCCCTTAAAGGCAATTTGGGTGTTTTGGTAACAATGGTCAAATTGGCCAAATTGGGTTTAATTGGAGGGTCCAATTTGGTTTTGGAAACATTTAAAATGATTTTGGAGGTTTTGGGAAAGTTTGGGGTGCCAAGGGTATTTTTGTAATTTTGGCTATTTTTGGGGTATTTTGGTAAAGTTGGAATTTTTCGGTAGTTTTGGATAACTTAGGTATTTTCAAAAGGTTTGAAATAATTTTTTAACAAATTTGGGTATTTTGGGTGGATTTGGGAATTTTGACCAAATTTACGGCTCCAAGGGTATCTAGGTAATTTGGGGGGATTTAGGGGCAAATGGCTAAGTTGAATATTTTGGTAGAATTGGGGTACCAACCACCCTATATGAGCCATGGACCAATGGAATCCCCATTTGGGTTCTCTATGCACTGGTCTTAGCTAATCCCTAGCCTAGGGCTAGTGAGCTTGGGGGATCATCTACATGAGTCTCCCAAAAGATCAAGAGAACAAACTAAAATAGTCCTAATGGGGACTCTCTTTGAGCTCCCCCATATTGACCCCACCTACTAAGTGCTAGAGGTTATGACCAATATGTAGAGCTTCAAGTTGAGCAAAGGGAAGTTTAGAATTTCTAATGGTGAGGGTTCCTTCTCTAGTTTTCTAGGAATAGTCAATAGGAAAATCCTATGGCTAGATCCTAGGCTACTAATGAGAAAAACTAAGCCACAATCAAAAGTGAGGTCAACAAATGGACCCCCAATAAGTGTAGTGTGCTGGGCAAACACACCGCGCTTATTAGCGTTGACCGATGAGATCAACAAAACAAACGCAGACTCCTACGTCACAGACTTAGAAGGAGGTGTAGAATTATGTGTGTTATTTGTTTCCACTAGGGAATTAGCAGATGAATATTTGATCAAAGTCAAGAGGTAGGAACTCTCACTAGACTGGGGATTGGAGAGTCGGTGTTGAGTTATCAGATTATAGGTGTTTATAGAGGATGGGAAACATAATTCAAATGATTACCTCAAAGATTGAGAGTTGAATGTCATGGTGAGGGTCATAATCTTATCTCGAAAGGTGTGAGTAGAGAACTGGACATCATGGAGGGGGTCATACACAAATTTTGAAGATGTATGTAAAGAATTTGAAGCTGTGGAGGGGGCCTTACACCAATCTTGAGGATGTAGGTAGAGAATTATAAGCTGTAGAGGGGGCCTTACACCAATCTCAAGGATTTAGGTAGAGAATTGGAAGTAGTCGAGGGGGCCTTAAACCAATCTCAAAGATGTAGGTAGAGAATTGGATGTCGTGGCATGGGTCTTATACTAATCTCAAAAGATTGAGAATAGGATGCGATGTTCCATAAAAGGGAGTCTTACTCCTATCTCAAAGATGTGTGTAGAGAATTGGATGTTCTGGCTGGGGTCTTATACCAATCTCAAAAGGTTTAGAATAGGATGTGATGTTCTGATGTTCCATAAAGGGGAGCTATCTCGAAGATGTGTGTAGCTGTCGCGAAGATGTGTGTAGAGAATTAGATGTCATGGCAGGGGTCTTATACCAATCCAAAAGGTTGAGAATAGGATGTGATGTTCCATAAAGGGGAGTCTTACTCCTATCTCAAAGATGTGTGTAGAGAATTGGATGCCATGGCTGGGGTCTTATACAAATCTCAAAACGTGTGAAAAGGAAAATAGTGTTTCGGTATTGGCCTCGAGGGCAGGAATGTAGTGCAGAAAGTTTGTAGTGTTGAACTCATAAGTGTGTGTCATGAAAAAAGATTGACATTTGTGAGGAATATATGTAAAATTTTTTGAGGTTTTGTGCAGAATGTGAAATTCCGCGAGGATGTGAGGAGAATTAGTGCAGACAAGGACAATCGTACTACGCGAGCAAAGAGCAAGAGACCTCGAAATCGAAAGAATCAACTCAACAGATTTATTTTCTTTTCTTGTTGTTTTTATCACATTTAATTATCAAAATATGTTTTAAAATTTTAAAAAACTTGTGTTGATTGATTTTTTTTAAAGAGTGTTTTATTTGAATTTTATTATTATCAAGTTTTTATTGTTTTGTTCTTTGTTCATTGTAGTCCCGAAGCAATGTAAGTTTCTGTGGCTTTTATCCATCGCACAAAAAAGGACAATTGAACAAACAGACAAAATTTTGAAAGAGATTTCATTAATCTACTCCAATAAGTGTTACATATTGAGTGTAGGACAAAGCCTTAAACAGGTACAATATGTTGATTACATCAAAGTACATCCAAAAATATCCCATGTTGAGTACATATCATAGGCTAAGCATGTCTAATATATATCATATCTGTTGTGATGAAATGCAGTAAAAAGGAATCCTCTGAGTGTCTGTCTCTGGTGGGGCAAGCTCCTGATCGAGCTGACCTACTAAGCCATGCTCCAAGACAAGAGTTCCCTTAGCATGTGCTTACCCTCATAGCTCGTAAAGTAATAGTTCTTCCAGCTCCAGGTCCGGTCGGAATCCATATGGCATTTTGTTGTCATCGGTCCTTCAGAGTGTCGTGGACACCCTACAGTGTCGCACCCCTGGAATGCAATGTTTAGTGACGTCTTCTTCATTTCCTTTAAGAACCAGCACTGAACCTACAGGTAGCGGAATCTCCACGGATCCTTTGAATTCACCAAGGCCGATGACATCCACGGATCCTTTGAATTCATCGGGGCTGATGACATCTATCTCTTTTCCAAATAGAATGTTGCTCTTACTCATGAAAGAGACCGTGCCGAAAGGTCTCACAAAGTCATGATGGTCAATGTGCAGGGGTATGCAGTCGCCTTCATCATATATGTTGATGATTCAGCTATTGGGAATACAGTCAGCTGGCGGTATGCTCCATCAGATTATTCTCTTAATCATCCATTTTATCATGGGGGGTAGAATGCCAGGAGGATTTCATTGTGTATATTTAGTGAAGTTGTAATAGTAGCTACATTGTATGGTGATCCTGCCCTTTCTACGCATCCACTTCCATGGCTCAGAATAGGTTCTTTCCATTGGCAGGCCTGCTCGACCCTTGTCTCTCAGATCAAAAATGTTGTTGAGAATAATTCTTTCGTCGCTCTCGGAGAAGACCCTCGTATATAGCCCCAAGCCTTCTAGTATATTAATGAACCTTCCTCCTTCCTTGATTCTTCATAGAATTCAAAATCCCTTTTGTTTACTTTACTCGTTTTGTAGTTTTCTGTCGTGCTAATGATTGGCAGCTGTTAAGGATGTTCCCTCGTTTTAATGTCGGCAGGAATCCAAGCCGGTGTTGCTTCTATCTCTAGCAGAATATATGACTCTGCATCCAACAGGATATAGGGCTCTGTACCCAACGGGACATATGGCTCCCCCATCGGGTAATCAGCAGTTTGAAATCCATCTTGTAATCAGTAGTCTGTAATACTTTCTCATCTAGTAGTTGATCTCGAAACTTCTTATATGCAACAGTATATCAATAATTTTGATTATATTTTTCACTTATAATTCCTTATTTTACAGCAAAATCAAAAATTTGATCCTCAAGAAAAATAAGAATTTAACTTTTAATTTTTATATATTGGGATATTACGCAAGTATGCGTATCTTTATCAAGTAATATAGGAGTTATTGATTAAGACTTGAATATCAAACCCACAGGGAAGATATGCAATATGTACTTTTAAAAAACTTTCTATTTTTAAAAAGATAATTAATAAACTAAAGGTGTTTTCGCAGTAAAGAAAGTTTAAATATTTTTGGTAATTTTAATATTTTGACAAAAACAATACGAACTTAAAAAGATAAGTTGAGTTTTTGTAGAGGAAAAGCACTAAATATGAAAATATCTTTCTCCTTATCATGAATCAGTAATAAGTATAGGAATTCTATTGTGGATGTATGCATATTGTGTTTGTCAAATAGAAGCAATAATATTCTTTACTCTTACTAGAAATGCTATAAAGAATATTAGCTAATTTAAAATTTGAATAGTTTTGAAGACCAACTAAGCATGGAAGATACTAGCTCTCACTCTAGAGTTCCCTTCATTTCCTCTACCTGGGGGCTAACATCTCATATCAAAACCTAATACAATAAATTAAGTTTGGGGATTTTACCTGTCACTTTAAAGTCCTCTAACTCTACACCATTCAATGAATATTTTCCTATTTATTTGCACTCAATCATATGCTATTCAATGAATATTTTCCTATTTATTTGCACTCAATCATATGAACTACATTCTCATTCATACAACTTCATGTTATTTTTTCTAATTGTTGACTGAGACAATATCATCTAGGTTCTCACATGTTCTCATAACAAATTTTAACATCTGGATTGGCCAAATCAAGAAGTAAATAAAGTACATGGATTTAAATTATCACAACTTCTTCCAACATTAGAGATCAATACTCTCCACCACTTCCATCAAACACTTAATTACTTATCATTTTAAGAAAAAAGATAAAGAAAACTACTCAGAATCCATGAAGAAAATAAAACCACACTTTAGTTTAAAAGTAAAAATCATTGTCAAACCAACAATAAGTCTCAATTAAAACTAAAGTAGTCTAAATCAAAAGATAAAAACTTATCTCAAGTCCTCCACCAAACTCTTGAAGTTCATTTGAATCTCTTCTCTTTTACAATACTTTCAATATAAAACTAAAAAATAACAAAAAGGATAAATATGTGGTGCCTGGAAATCTCTCCTCTGATCTAACTCCCCAGAGAAGAACTTTCAAAACTTTCTAATATTTCTCTGTCCTCTCTTCTTTCTTTTATAATTTTCCAAGAGGTGCCTTGGGATCTCTTCAAAATGTGTCTTAATTCGATGTATTTGCCCAAGAGACACATGGATGTATTTTTCTTAGAGATGCATCCTTTCGCAATAATTTTTGTCCGTGGTGGTTGTAACCAACTATTAAGCCAATAGGTGCCTCAAAAACCTCTTCAAAATTTGTAAAAAATGCATTTACTCCTCCAATAACTGCAACTGGTGCTTAAGCGTGGGGCCTCTGGCGCTTAGGCGTGGTGTTCTCTGTTTACCCGGCGCTTAGGTGCCAAAACACTTTTGCACATTTTTCACCTATTTGCTCCAAATTTGATCCTTTTTCATTCCTTTAAGAATTTCTCACCTTTTTACCTATACTTGAAAGAAAAACACAAAAATACCTTCTATTAAAGTATAATATCTCAAAAATAAGTATAAAAATGTGTCTAAAAATACTACATATTTTAGGCATATCAGTAGTTCATCATTAAGAGGGGACCCAGCTGAAAGTGGGTGGGCAGCAATGAAGTTTGCTAAAATCTCCCTTAATACCATGGAGGGGAACAAAAGTTATGTCAAATTGCAATAAAATCATTGACCATCATGTTAGACGTCCAGAGAGTGTTGGTCGGGTCATCAAATAATGCAACGGATTAACTTTCAAGATTAGGATAATCTTATGAGAAAGCATGTAGTGTCTAAGCTTCTGGGTAACGAAAATCAAAGCTAGACAATGCTGCTCAATAGGTGGATACCTTATCTCCATCGGTATTAGGCGGTGACTCAAGTAGTAGCGCGGTATAAAGTATCAAAGGTTTTCCTGGGATAAGGGCTGCCAAAATAGGAGGTGTCATTAAATATTACTTAACGTCCTCAAAGGCCCTCTGGCATTTCTCTTCCAAAATGAATTTGGCATCCTTTTTAATTAATGCTGAGACGGGCTGACACCTACCATAGATGTTAGAAATAAAGCGTCTCAGATATGTTAACTTTCCTTGGAAGGAACGTAGTTGCATTAAGGTTTTGGGTGGAGGCATTTCCAAGATAGCTTTAATCTTATCTGGGTTGAATCTCAATTCCCTGATGACGGACAATGAATCCTAAAAATTTCTTGGAGGTAACGCCAAAGGTGCACTTTAAGGGATTCATTTTAAGGCATTTTATGGTCATATTGTCGTAACCCTTCGAAAAGGATCCTCAAATCGTACAAATACTCTATTTTTTGTTTGCTTTTGATGACTAGATCATCCATGTAGCATTCCACTTAGTTGTGAATGAGAAAATAAAAAATCTTTGTCATTGCACGTTGATATGTTGCTCCAGCATTCTTCAACCTAAATGGGTTCACTATGTATCAAAAAATCTCGATAGGTGTTTTGAAGGTTGTAAGTGATGCATCTTCGGGAGCCATCTTGATTTGTTTGTATCCCGACGATCCGTCCAGATAGGAGAAAATCACATGTGTTGAAGCGATGTCCACCATCATTTCTGGTATCAGTAATTGGAATTCCTTTTTTGAACATGCTTTATTTAAATCTCTGAAGTCGACACAAGCATGTATTTGTCCATTTTTCTTTTTTACTGGAACAATGTTGCCTAACCATGTGGGGTATTTCTCTTCTCTTACAAAGTTAGCGTCTATTAATTTCTTCACTTCGGCTATGACGGTGTTGTTCTATTTCGAGGCGCATTCTTCTGGGAGCTTGTTTTTCAGAGGGCATACCTTTGTCCACCCCGCGTTTATGAACTGCAACCACTGATAGTCCTGGCATTTCATCATAACTCCGTGCAAAGCAATCTTTAGACTCTGTTAACATTTTGATCAATTTTAGAGATTCTTCACCGTTGAGTAGAGAACTTATAAATGTAAGTCAGGTTTATTCTTCAGTCCTGAGGTTAATTTCCTTCAATTCATCAATAGTTGATTCAATTTCCTCCTCAAATTCTAGCGGAGCATCTTCTATCAGCTGATCAGTAGAGTCATCCTCCATATCGAGGCAATCCTCTTCTGATTCACTAGTAACAACCATGCAAAATTTCGAATCATCGACTGGTCCGATTGTACCAAATTAGAGGCGCTCTTTTGAGTTAGGAGTTTGACTTTTAACATCCCATAATTTTTTAAAAAGTTGTAATTTGTCTTTTAGCATTTGTTATGGCAAATTCCCTTGTTGAATTAACTTTCATACACAAGGAGAAAAGTAACCAAAAGGTAATTCCATTCATTTATTAGGATCATCATCCAAATTTACATGATTTTCAAGATTAGTAGAGGTAGAAGCATGATAAAACTTGATCAAATTTGTACCAGAGCTATGGACTTTCTTGACCTCTATACTCTCGACCTTTCGAGGGAGAATCGGAGTAAGGGTCATGGTGTTCATATAGTGGTTTATCCGATCATACATTGTCTCATATTCACTTTTCTCCACCTCTTCTAAGGATATCTCATACTGAGGTTTACTTTGTTTTGTCATCATTGTTTTGTCTTCGGAACTATCTTCATCACCAATGTTGATGATCGACCTAGTCCGTTCAACAATTAAATTGGTTATTCCTCGTCCATGTCCCTGGCCTCGACCTCGGGTGCTCGAACTAAAAGAACCCCCACCAGCTTATTGCAAGAGAGTGGTGTACAATTGCTGAAGCAGAGTTGAATGGATTCCTCTTTATGATTCTTCTAAATATTTACTTTTGTTTGTCACAATTTCACGAGAAAAGACAGTTTTCATTGGAGGCGTGTAGTAGGCGGCATCTTCACAAATTCCAACTTCATGAACTAAAAATGGTTGTAGATCTCCCCTGATGTAATGCTCTTGTCCTTTTTTGTAGTACTTGATACACTGATGTAGAGACGATGAAACCATATTGTGTTCAGAAATCCATAGTCAACCTAGTAGAGCGTTTAAAGAGGTCTCGGCATCGATGATATGAAATTTAGTGGTTGTTACGAGTTATCCAACCTTCATAAGTAATGTAATAGATTCAAAAGCTCTCTCTCTCTTTTGGTTGAATCCCCTTAACATCATTTTATCGGTCGTAAGCTCTTGGGATTCAATGTCCAAATTGGCCAATGTCCGTAGACTCATCAAGTTGAGGGATGCTCCAGGATCTACTAAGACTCTGGACAACACAAATCTATCGATGTTAACATAGATATAGAGTGGATGATTACGGTCGGCGGTACCGAGCAGCAAGTCTTCATCTGTGAAGGTTACCCCAGACTATTCTTTCAACTTTTTAAAACTTCATCAAAGGATGTGCTGTGCTTTCAACTTATTCTCGGCATCTGTGAAGGTTACCTCAGACAAAACTTCATCAAAGGATGTGCTGGCCAGCTGGGCTAAGCAAATCTGTGGGTCAAGCAAAGCTGTAACCAGAGACTCTCTCATCTCCTTTGATAGGATCAGAGCGTCTGGCCGGCAACTTCCTAAGATGACTTATCATTTTGTAATCCACTTTATATGATCCTCCCATTTTGTCTTGATTACGTAGTTCTTCTACTGAGAGAGGTGGATGTAGCTCTTCTCGAGTTATTATTTGCTTTCCTTTATCTGTTGGAGCTATTCTTGGGGGTCATACTCTCCCACTCCTCAAGTTTACTTCTGTAATTTCTTCTTCTTGAGATATCATTGTTGAATCTTCTGGTGTTTCTTCTTTTTCAGAAAGATCATAGTTGATGGCAAGCGGGAGGATTGGTTCGTCACTTCTGGTGCTGTCATAAGCGATATTCTCGACATCTTCTTCAGTCTTGTTAACAAGTTCATCAGACTCAAGTATGATTTGAGGATCATTTCGGGAATTGAGATCAAAGCTATATTGGTCATAATAGATTACGTTATCACCAGAAATAGTTAAAACATAGCTGAAAACACAATCATTATATTCATAAGACCCGAGAGGTGTAAAAAGATAATCGTACAAGGTCAGGGGTTCGAAGATTTTCTTCCCCAAATCTGAGACAACTAATCCAGCAGAGGCAGCCTCTATCCTACCCCCCGTGCTATCAACCTTCGTAGTGGTGTTCTTTCTCTTTGATGATGATGGATCTCCTGGTGAAATCTTCATCTAGGGCTTAGCAGGCTTCAAGCCCTGAACCGAAGTGAACGGAGGTTTGTTTCGAAGCGTTCTGAATTTGGTTCAATATTTTCTTGGACGATTTGCTCCATACTGTACTCCATCCATCTTGTCCAGTAGACGGGTCAATCGGAGAGATTGGCTCAGCCAAAATCATATATATGAAACCTTTATTAGGTTCTTTTAAATATTCTTTCAGGAACGTTATATTCCCTTCTATAAGGTTTCTCTCGAGTCAGTCTTTAAAGATGAAACATTCTTCTATAGTGTGCCTTAATAATTTGTGATACATGCAATAATTTGGTTGATCTTTCTTATCAACCTCTTCGGGTTTATTTGGATCTAGTAGTCTGAACTCAGGCTTCTTCATCAGATTTCTGAACATCTTGGGTACGGCTTCGTCTTTAAAGAAATACACCACTTTCCTATGTTCCGAAATGGTCATTTTCTAATTCTCTAGTCGATATGATCCTCCCTGAGACGATTGCTGGCTAGATTGGCCATACAGTTGTGTTTGTTGTTGAGTGTGTTGTGATGACGATTGAGGAGGATTTTCTACATGTATCTTCATTGGTTTTTTTTCCTTTATCGACGGTTGCCACTATTTCGGACTTTATTTCAAATATTTTGGTTGCCTTGGATTTCTCGTGAGAATCCATATGTTTAATTTATTCTTGAAAACTGCTAGCTTTGCTAAGTAGCTTCTCGAAGGATTTAATGGTGAGTACCTAGAGCATGAAAGCCACTAGCCCATGAATGCTCTTGAGTAAGATCTCAATCACATGATGTTCTTATAGCTGAGGTTCACATTTCATGTTAAGATCTCTCCACCTCAAGATGTAATCCACTAAAGTCTCATTGGGCTTTTGCTTTTCCATCATGAGATCTCCAACAGACACGTGATGTTGCGCTCTGGCAAATCTTTTCAAAAATAAATATTCTAATTCAGTGAATGTCTTAACTGATCCATTAGGCATATCGACATACCAATCAAAAGCAATCCCTGACAGGCTGCTGACACACTGTTGGGAGAGTAACTGTTGGAAGAGTAATGCTTCGTTACCGCTTATGTTGTCACAACTGGCTCAAAAATGTGTTATGTGTTGTCTGGGATTTCCAGTCCCATCAAATATCTTAAAGTTTGGGGACACAAAACCCTTAGAGAAGAGTACGACATTGAATTCTTCTGGGTAAGGTCTATCTTTTAAAATCAATGCACCACCCTTAGATTGGGTTAAGGCCTCTCGAACTTGTTCGACCATTTTCTTAAATTCATTTTCCGACATGGCGCTCGATGGAGAATCCTTGTTTGGTTTCTCATCTCTGTTTGTTGAGGAAACTTCTCTTCTTATAATCTCTAGTTGGTTGACTTCTAGAGATGTGAACTGTGGGGGTTGAGATCGTCCTTAAACTGTGGCCATGGCAGTCATGGCGGCGGACATCTCTTCTATCCTTTTTTGCAGTTGGCTGACTTGTTCATCCCTTAGGAAGACAGCCCTACGCACTCATCCACAGTATTCTCTTCAACGAGAGGTTGAATGTCGCACGCAGATGTAGTGGCTCTGGTTTCAATAACATGGACATCCATGAAATCTTCCTCGAGGTAATCGTTGAGGTAATCTCCTTAAGGTAATCATTATACTCAAAATCTTTATCTTCGTCAATGGAAACTCCATGTTTTTGAGCTAACTCGGAAATTTCGACCCTGAGCTTTTCGACCCTTTCTTCAATTATTGATTCTTGGACTGTCTTAAGATCTGGAGGATCTGAAGGACCCTGCTGGTCCTCCTCCACTTACTCCTCCATCTTGCTAGCAATTGCTGCGACGATATCATATATTTTGGACCATCACTTCATTCTATGATCTTGCCTTGCGGGCTTACTAGACCTTTCTTCTTTGACGGTGACGTCTTGAGATGGAGTGTCTCGGTAGGAACATCAGTATATCAAAAAAATGTATGCTCCTTATGGTGCAGACCAGTTACAGTACTGAGCAATTTCTTCATTTTTTCCTTTGAGACTTTAAGAAAATCCTTGAGGTAGATGATTGGTAGAATTCTTGGACCCATACGTGACTTGACTGATCGATGACCTGCGGGTTTAGCAATAGCAAAATCAGTAGTAACTATGGCGGTATCAACTCTGCTTCCCAAGAGAAACCAAACAGGAATGCGAGTATGTAAAGCTTCAATTAACTTTTGGGAGCATCTAGCAGATCTAACGTCTTTTAAGATTTCTTTCTTCATGCGAGGGGATACTGCATGTCCCCCTCGTTTAAGTAGTTCACTAACTGAATAGCCTTCTTTGGCAGCTAGCCTCTTGAAAACTGAACCGACTCAGGTGATAGGAGTAGACTTCTTTCTCTCCACACTATGTTCATGAAGTGACAGTAACATAGCGGTGATCTTCTGAATACTCTCGTACCCATTGGTATCCATTAAAGGGTGAAATCTACTTCCTCGCAGAAGTGAATAAGTCTCTGACAATCTTGACTAGTTATGGTGATGATCTTCATCAATAGGTACCTCTTTAGGAGTCTGGGCTTTAGTAGCCCTCTGAACCTTCCTGTTGTGGTTTCTCCTTTGGGTTTGGGTTAATGGTGCAGTCTTCAAACTTGATCCAATTTCAAAGAATGATGGCAAGATAGCCAACCCTTTCAGTTGGGTCTTCAATGATCAAAACTTCTCTTCCCTTGTTGACCTCACTTTTGGTTGAGGTCTAGAAACTTCTTTAGTAGCCTAGGTCTAGCCATGGGACTTTCTTATTGACTAGTCTTAGAAAACTAGAAAAGGTACCCTCACCATTAGAAATTCAAATCTCTTCTCTTTACTCAACTTGAAATTCCAAATATTGACCTTAACCTCTAGCATTTAGTAGGTAAGATCATTATGAGAGAATTCAAGAAGAGTCCCTATAGGATTACTTGGCCTTAGGATTGACCCTGGGTGTTGGTTTGGAGTTAGGGTACACAATATCCTCACAATACCCTGGCTAAAACCAATACCTAAGAACCCAAAATGGGGATTTCATTGATCCATGGTTCATTTAGAATGGATATTTATCCAATTCTACTTGAAATACTAATCTTGGGTCTTTTGCCCCACACACTTCCAAATTACTTAATTGCCCATGGGACCCAAATTTGGCTAAAATTCTTAAATTCTGCCAAAATACCCAAAATTGATCAAAACACATTTCAAGCACCTTGAATACATCCAAATTTGCCAAAATTGACAAAAATTTCCAAAAATGACCAAATTACCAAGATACCCCTCCATGACCCAAAAATTCCAAAAATTCCTAAAAAATCCCAATAAATCTAAAATAT
Source organism: Phalaenopsis equestris (assembly GCF_001263595.1). NCBI lineage: Eukaryota > Viridiplantae > Streptophyta > Magnoliopsida > Asparagales > Orchidaceae > Phalaenopsis > Phalaenopsis equestris. The sequence continues at coordinate 20,532 of NW_018252821.1, forward strand.
TCCTAATTTCATTTGTCCAACTACACCCTAGTCCAATTTGGTCAATTTGACCATCTTTGACAAAACCCCCAAATAAGCCCCAATATTGGCTAACACCCCAAATCTCAACAATTGAATGCCTTAGATCTCAAATTGGCATCCAATTTTTGTTGAAAATC
>NW_018252821.1:23402-23818 GCF_001263595.1 Phalaenopsis equestris
GAATATTTTTTCCAAGGTCTAAAAATAAAGATATTTATTTTTAAACCTTAAAATGATTTTTAAGGTTTAAAAATAGAATTTTCACCAAAATAACTCTAGAAAAATAAATAAAAATCAGAAAAATATAAAATAAATTTATCTGGGTTCTTTGATCTCAGAGGGATTTCTCAAAAATATAAAATATATTTTTCAACATATAAAATATTTTATTTTTATTAAATTCCCCAAAACTTCAATTAATTTTTATAAATCACAGAAGCTTTAAAAAATCATGAAATTCTAGCCAAATGACTTTCTAGTCTAGGGCTAGTTCATATAAAAATTTCAAATGATTAGAAGTTGTCTTGATCATCTTTCAAAATTTTCTTTGAAAATGCATGATTTTACATAAAAATAATTATATGAATTAAATTAAA
>NW_018252822.1:0-4637 GCF_001263595.1 Phalaenopsis equestris
TCTGCATCTCTTCGGTTTCGAAGATGACATTCGTCGTTCGCGTCTGCGTCGTCCTTCGTTTCGAAGCTGACTTTCGCGTCTCCCTGCCTAACAGTTTCAGTTCGGATCTGCGTCTTTTTGTTCAACGCTGACGTCCGCCTTCCGAGTTCTCGGGTCTACGCAAAAAGCAATTCTATTGAGATATTCTAGCAGGAGGATTCCCTGCTCTGATGGCGCTTCCTTCTTCTCTGATTGAACCTGACCAAACCTCCTCTGCCCACGTGGTGGGTAATCCTTAGGTGGAGTCGGCAGTTGTCTTTCCCTCAAATTATAAGGACTGTGGTGATGGTACATGTGACTATCTCTTTGTTAAGAATGTAAGTAGGAAAAGTGAGAAAACAACACTTTTTTTTTCTGAATTAGAAATTTAAATCTCTGAATTAGAAATTTCAATCTTGGCTAAAAAATTCAAGTTTGCTCTTATTGAAAAATTTCAATTGGGGCACTCACCTATGAAAGTTATCAGAAAAAGTTTTGATGACCTCAAACTATTAGAAAAGTGAAAATTGAGGCTCATGGATGAGAGACATGTGTTAATTCAATTAATCGTTGCTGAAGACTACACTCAGATTTTCTCCAAAAAATATCTTAACATTGTAGACAAATCAATGAACTTACTCAAGCGGTCTCCTGATTTTGACCTTAATCATGAATCTTCTACTGTACCAGTATGGTTTAGTCTACCTGATTTCAAGCTGCACTTTTTTCATTATCAGGTTCTTTACTCTATTGCAACCATACTTGAGGACTCTATGAAATTAGAACTACGCACTTTCAATCTGACTAGACCTTTTGTGGCCAGAATACTTGTGGAAAAAGATATTACTTTACCTGATGTTACTGAAGTCTGGTTGGACACAACTCATAATGGATATTGGCAACAATTGTCATGGAACATAGATCTCCTTATTGTTCTCATTGTAAGATGTTTGGGCATATTCTTGATAACTGTCATAAACTTCATCCTAATTTGAAATCTAAAGATCTAGTGAATAAGTATGAGTCTAATCCCACAGCTCAAGACATATCTATTTCACATGGAGAGAAAACAATCACAAGATAGGATTTGATGTCTGATTTAATTGCCCTTGTGGACCCCCCCTGACAATACTGTTTCTGCGATTGATGTGATGCTGGACAACACTGCTGGGTTACCTACACTTTCAAACCCTATTGAAAACATAACTGAATGATCCTTACCTACAAAGGATTGTGTTCGGACTAATCATCAGGAGAACCTTGCAGCTCCCCATCTTCAGGAAGTATCAGGTGTAGAGACAACAACTCATACTTTACATACACTAGAACCTATTGTGGGTACAACTGCTGACAATCCTTCTACTACAACTCTACCACCTTATCCGAATTAGCAACAATCCAATCTTCGGATGGGGAATGACAGGTTTACACTTTCAGGAGGAAGAAGAAAAGAGGACGAATCGAGCTAGGGATTTGATTACTTCAGGTAATGTTACGCACCTCACAAATTTGTTAGCTGGTTCCCTTCCGAGAACTAGAGAGACAAAACTAATTTGAGTCGTCTCGATTGATCTTATACGTACAATCTCTTTTTTGGTTTTTCTTTTTTTGTGTGTTGTACTGTGTGGGTTGAGTGTCTATTTAGGCTCGATCATACAACCTATCTGTATTCTTTTCTCTTTAGTATAATTGCCCTTGGGTTTTTTTAATATATATATATATATATATATATATATATATATAATATTTATTTATTTATTTTTACCGAGCAAAAGGAGACACGTTTCAAAATAGAGACCATTGAGGAATGGAACATTAGTGGAAAGATCGAGGTTTTCCGTCACCATCGCAGCCTTCGTTGACTTTGAGACCCACAAATCGACCGCAAGTAGTTCGTCGGTCTGTGTCTGGGTTCAGTTTGGGTCCCTGGTCTGCCGGTCCTTTTCTTGTGATTCCTCCTTCCTCAATAGCTATTAGTCAACGGGGGCACACATTTGTTGATATTTTTCTCCTTACAGAAATGACATTTGACATCACTAAATCCTGTTTGTTACATATCATTAAAATAATGTAATTTCGGTATTTCATGCTCTCGTACGAACCACATTAATTATGGATAATTATATCTGTAATCCTATGTAAATGTGTTAGAACTTAGTAGTATATTTATCTTGTATATATTATTAATTTGGGGGCATATACATATATATCGCACAATTCTTATGTATTTACATATTTCATGCCTAAATTTTTATATTTATAGACATAATACTAAATTATTTAATACTACTTCAAAAATTATTATTATTATCACATTTAAAAGTTAAATGCATTTTTTTGTGTGTCGAAAATATTAAAAAGATATATATGTAAATATAAAAATTTAAATGTGAGATATGTAAATGCAGAAAATTAATGTGTTACATTTGTAAATTTTCTTTTTTTTTTATTTTGCATGTTTTTTAGTTGAAATATTTCAATACACCTTTATATATTTCATAAAAAATAAGATAAATGATACCTCTAACATGTCATATGAGCAAATGCAATGAAAATCATATAAATACCTCTACTTTAAAAAAAAAAATACGATCATTCATAAAAATTATAAAAATATATTCATTTTTATGCATTTTTTTTTTTGAGATATAATCTTTTAATTGCATAAGTTACCCTATTTTAATATTAAATATGCCATAAAATAATGTGATACGGATCATTAACATTTATGTTGCCTTCCCTGTACATTTAATATGTTTCATGCAAACTGACGTTACAAAATCATGGCCACTATAATTCTTAGAAGTATTGCACTTTTTTTTATTAGAATTCACTTTTCAGTTAGTCAATGTAAATAGTGAGCTATATATATATATATATATATAATTTACTGAAAACTTTATTTCAATATAGATTCAATTATTAACATTTGCTATGGTTCAACTTAGCTTTTAAAAATGATGATTAATTAGAAGATATATGATTCCTCATAAATTAAATTGAGTAATTTTATAAAAAAAAAAGCATTTCTTAAAAAGATTTAATATTTTTAAAATTGATTAATAAAAAAAAGGTTTTGAAAATAGAAGCAGCCGCCATGTTGGCAGATGACTTTGCCACGCAGTCAAGCACGTGATGATTTTGATCATTTTTTAATGATTTTTTTTACAGCGTGCATGTAAATGCATACGAATTAGGTGATATGTATGCTAATTGTGAAAAGCTAGAAGTAAGCAATGTGTGAGGAGGAATTGATAAAAAAAACTTGAAAAATTATCAGAATATCGTAAGCAAAAAGCTGGCATGAGAAAAATAAGTAATAAAGGCCTAATTTTTCTGTACAGTTTTCTGATGTGAGCTACGTGTCGCGAAGTTATTTCTGAGTTATTTTCAGATTATTTTTGGGTTATTTTCAATAATCCTGAAATAACCCAAAAATAAAGACTGAGGGTTATTTCTGGATTATTTCAGGATTATTGAAAGTAACCCAGAAATAACCTGAAAATAACTCAGGAATAACATGCGCGGCACGTAGAGCTACGTCAGGAGTCCGGACAGAAAATGCGCTCGTAATAAAGAGACATTATAAGGTGATCTAAATGGGAAAGAGGCACCACCCATTCAAAATGGGGTTGTGATCTAGCAATGTGTTGGTGCGGTGAGAGCCATGGTGTACTAGTGGATGTGTGTGCATCATGTAATCTACATGTACTGTGGAAATTTGATAAACAAGGATCAATAGAAGCAGATGGTGCAACACTAACAAGTGCTTGTGAATCTAGTGTGTCTGATATGATTGGGTGCTCTACAACGTTCTCTTTGTTGTAATCGTCATCTATAATATGCATATTTCTGTGATTCTTTCTACATGCGTCATTAAATGAATCTATCATGTGCCGATATGGGTTATAATCACATCTCTCTAATGCAGCTTAAAATAACTCATATGCTTTAGGAAGTGCTAGCATGACAATAAATTTAAAATTATTAGTATTAGTTCATAAATTTTATTTTTCTTTTTTCTTTTTTTTTAAGATTTGTCAGAGGCAATTATTCAAGCCTCCCGAACAACCTCATGTGCCTAAGAATTCTATCCCAAACGTAGGTGTGATCAAAACCGTGACCCTAGGGGTCTTACAAACTCTGTCACCCAAAGAGTCACAGTAGGCGACACAAATATTAGTTCAAATCTTATAAAACAAATAACAACATTAAATCACATACCAAAAATTTCTCTCCTAGTGCTTTTGGATAATAAGTGGTGGAGCTTCAGTTGGAGCCTGTAACAAGTATAAAGAAGTACAAGTTTTTCAGCAATGCATATAGTCTCTACGTGTCTAATCCACATCAATGTCTATATTATCATGGTGGACAATGAAAACACAAATGCTCTCTCAAATTTGAATATTACCCTGCTGATACGTACACAACTCAATCCATATCTAGCTTTCTTCTACAATATACCCTTGTGAAACCAACCTCCACTGCCTCTCTGTCTCTTATTTGGACCTTACCAATTTACTCTTGATATGATCAGTTAAGTGCCTTTCAACTCGCCTCTAGCTAGTCAATGGAATATGGGTTTGCCAAGTCTTCTTTCTCATATATATATATATATA
>NW_018252822.1:9470-40704 GCF_001263595.1 Phalaenopsis equestris
GTATTGATATACACTATGAGGAAGCAACAGCAGTTTATATTGTTCTTTAAATGCCTACCCTGCATGAAATGGGCATTTTAAAGTCATAAATGGATTGCTTATGCTCTACCTAGGATAGTAAAAATCTAAGTAACACATAGAGTCTATCTGACAGGAGTGTCCCGTCCAGATGGGACGGACGGTATGAGATTTCCTATCCTGTGAGACCTGTAGCGGGAAACTTTCCACCTATTGAATTAAGGCAAGCCTTGTGGGCCATATTTGCCTTTTTTTTAATTTATAATCAGGCTTTAATTCTTGTACTAGTATAAGTATGTTGTTATAGAACATGTTGGATACCTTTGGTTCTGATTTTTTGCAATTTAGATATTGATTTCTGGATTTCTGCTCCAGGGAGTGGTGTAACTTCTCCTTCAAGCGGCGAGCCACTATATTGATTAAAAGTAGGTGGTGGAATCTCCTTATGTCTGTCCTTTGCCAACCCTTTTTCCTTCAAGAAGCAGCCATCCTACTTCCCTCGCCTGAATCCTAGCCGATATGAATATTTTTCTTCTTTTCTTTATTCCAACAATACAACCAACACTTGAATTGATCCTAATGCACCGTCTAAGGACCCTAAAAAAGTATCACTATCAAAAAGAATCAAAACTTTAAAAAGATTGACCGTTATAAGGAAGTTTATACCATTCTAATTCCCACACTTTGAACACAAAAAGCTTCAGTATAAAATCAAAATTTTCACAAGAAAATTAGGGTTAAGATAAATATTTGTAGTTGGTAAAAAATGATAATTATGAGTTAGTTGTTGGATGACCGAGTAAAGCCCAAATTTGACAAAAATTGAACACGTCTATCTAAATTAAGTAACTTCAATTTCATATGCTAAATATGAAAATTATAAAATGTTTAAATCCTTTCATACTCAGACTACTTATGCCTCCTATGTAGCCTGAGTACAAACATCAAAACAAACACATTCCGATGTGAGAGAAATAAAATACAAGTAAAAAAGAAAAGAAGCATGCTTGCTTCAAAAACTTGATGCACTTCTCCGAGTAACATAACAAGTGATAGAGGATGAAGAAGACAACATCAAAATGTGAATGTGATCTCTAAGTCAGTAGGCACATTTAATGCATGGAATCAACCTACCAACCATGCTTGCCAACTAATTTCAAACTTTAGATGAAGCATTGAAACAGTAAATGACTGAGAAATCAAAGACATGAATAGCAATTTACCATTCAACTCATAAAGGCTCTACTCCAAATCTAAAATGCAGAAAAACAATAAATGTATTATTTAATTTATCATGATATTAATGAACTTGTGAGGAAAAAAATCTTTTTTTTTGTGATTTCCTGGGGATTTAGAGAATGAAATTGGTATCTTTTATTAAGAAGTTCATCATTAGATGGATCACGATTTTCAAAATTGAAAGAACACTAAAAAATAGATGCCTCCTATACATTAAAAGAGTGACCAACATCCGGTTAAGAAAACAAAATGCTATTAAATCAATCCAATCTTAGTTGATCCAACATCAACAATTGGCTCAATCATCACATCCTTACACTTAGATGCAATAATGTTAGAAGCTAGAATTCGAGTGGCATAGCTTGATGCAAGCAAGGAGAAATAGATGCAGCTTCATAAAAATTATCAAGCAACACATCAAAGAAAATTTTCAGAATTCTGAGTAGTAGCACCATCCCATTTTTATTAGATATAAAAATGGTCTTATTATTAACATCTTGAGCCTAAAAATAATTATCCTCATTTAAAATAACTGGAGTCGGACAACTGGTATTGTCATTGATAATTATAAGTTGACTATTAAAACACTAAGAAATACCCATGTTTGACACGCTTAAAGATCTAGAATCTATTATTGTTGCAATATAAACTCATTTATCCCAAAAAAAAGACTCAAGTTTTCATAACTGATAAAAAAATGAATTGAACAGAACTACAAAAAAGCTAAACCATACCATTTTTCAAGTTTTAGCCCTATCTTTAATTTTAGAAAAATTACACACATATACATAAATATATAAATGAGACTTGGAGCATCAAGCATACATACATGGATGCATGTATGATGCTCTAAATCAATCATTAGGCATCCATAAGTAAGACATTTAAAGATAATGCTTTTAGGATCATATCTTCATCTTGTATCATACAACTAAAATTTAAAATAAACCTATTGATACACTATCCCAAGTTCCCCTATTTCCCTTCTTTTGATTTATATGCACAATAAATGTGTCTAATTTTGATAGAATGCAAAAATAACATTTGGCTTATGATTTATATATTAAATGTAGTACTTTGCATTCCCAGGACCTCCATTGATGATAATATTGTTAGAAATATATATGATGGCGCATGGCAAGTCACTTTGGTAGTGACAAAATTATGTATATATTTATATGTATGATTTATTTGCCTACATTAAGAAGGGATAATTTTAAGATCGTTAATCAACACCATGCATGCCAAATACCCAAAACTATTATACATATTGACATAATACACTATTTCTATCCCTTAGCCTCTCTGACGTGGAGCATCTCCTACGATCTCCCGCGCAGATGAAGAACAGGGCAGCAAGTGCTGCCTGAACCGATTCAACTGAGGGGATCTTACGGGTCAGGCAATCCTTCCTTGCTGTGAGATTGCCGCCTAACTGAGGGTACCCCACCCTTGGTTACCAAGTCTTATAAGTATGTTATTTCTATGTTGTTGCAGAGTTTTTTTGTGTTTTTTGTCGAGATAGTCGTCGAAGTTCATGTTTTCCTTTCTAGGGTCGTATTCGATGGCAAGTGATGCCCCAGTTGTATCTCGTCCGAGATGGTGATTATTCTCGACCTTCTCACTACCTCCACAATCCTCCTTCAGTTGTCGCCACCTCTGTATTTGTTGCAACCACCGAAAAACAGCTACTTTATTGTTTTCCTACAATTGTCTACTACCTCTTCTCACCTCCCAATCTGATGTCCCTTGCCACCAACCCTTCTCCTCATTGCAATGATCTCGAGGACAACCCGCTTGCTACCTTTCTGCAATTCCAGCCCTCCCTAGTGTTGTCATCGCTATTCCAGCCATCCCAGCACCCTCCACCTTATCTCAGCCTTTTACCCCATTGTCGCAGCCCCCAAAACCCCTCGCCGAGTTGTCTACCACAGCTTAACCATACCAACGCCTTCCTCCAGCCTTTTCAATCATCCTACATCACGATAGGAGCCTTGCAACTCCATTGCCTTGTTGTGCTATCGCTATCCAGCCATCCTACATCGCCACAACCCACTGCATTCTCCTACTGTTATCATCCCACTATCCCACTCTCTAACCACCCTTTGTTGTCTCTTAAGAGGATCAAATCTTCACCGATCACCACAACCCTCACCATTGAGTTTGTGTTATCAATAATTGCAATTTGAGTTTTCATGAGTCGATTGTAATTTTCCTATTCGAATTAAGCAATAATATTGATTTTTTTGTTTTTGGGATTAACTCCGATATCAACTATAATGAAATATCTAAGTACTTTTCAAATAATTTCTATTTTTGCCTAGATATTGATGTTCTAATTTAACATTCTAATCAAATCCTAAATTTTTTAATTCTATATTTATTGGTAATATAATTGAACATCATAATTTAAATTATAGTTTTTAAATTTCATTCATTAATTATGATAAACGTTCTAGCAATAATAGTCGTTTAATACTTATTTGACTTCCAATTATTTCTCAATACAAATCATTTTAAATTAATATTTATTTTATTAAACATATAAGTTATTAATATTTAAGTTACAGCTCGCCCTAAAATTATAATTTGAATATTATCATTTTAAAATCATATCAACTTACAATATCATAATTTATTGTTTAATTTAAAGCTGACATTATTTCTAAATAAACTTAAATCAAGGTTTTTCTATGGCAATTTACTAAAAGAAATAATTTTAAATAAGCATGTTTAATTTCATCATTTAAACAAATTAAATTGACATATAATCTTAAAAAAAATGTCTAATCTCACTTTTTTGGTTTGGCTCGCGATTTGCACTAACGGCTCAAACTCCCTACCTTTTTGTGTGTACCATTCAACTTTCTCGGCAAGCACACTATTCAACTTACTCGTCAACCGACACACAAATTGTCATTGCCTCAACTCACGCAAGAACTGCACACATCGCTATCCACATCCTACATGGAACATCGTCGTTCATTCTTCTGGCAAGCCTTGCTCAACATCCAAATTGCAGGCACAAGCTGCTCACATCGGCTTCTTCCCTCACGCAACTTCCTCATTCTTTCGATAGCTCATTTTCAATCCTAATTTATCTCGTACCACGCCACCTTAACTTCCCCTCTATTACCTCCTCTGAACTCACTCGGCCTACATGAGGGTTATGCCTCTCTTCGTCTTTGCCTCCCTTCTAAATAATGAAGAACCTATCCTCTACAATTCATCTCCTTTGCACATTAACCGGCTAGAGTCAGATATAATATCCCGAGGTGTTACATATTTTTTGCAACAATTGACAGCCTACCAACAATCTATTTTATAATTCATTCCTCTAAAAGCAAATTGTGTCCTCTCAAATTCATCTCCTTTGCACATTTATTAGCTAGAGTCAATTACAATCAAATTTATAAACAATGCGCTTAATGCGCGAAGCGAAGCGACCCACTTCGCTTTGCTATCATGCAGTATATGTGAGGGAAGCAAGTGTTTCGTGATTAAAAGCTTGGTTTAGCAAAGCGGTTTGGTTCATGATTGAGCAAGGGAAATAAAAAAGGCGTGTAATTAGGTACCTTCGAGCTAGTGTTTGAAGGAGCGCATAGAGCAGACGGTATTCAAAAGAGCTATGCTAATGTTGAAGAGTTCGAGGCGTCTAAGCATCGTCTTCGATAGTTCAAATTTGACGCTTCACTTTGAACTCGAAGGTTGTTGGAAACTTGGAATTTGCTCTGAACACCGCCATCTTCTTCGCTTCAGTTTGAACTTTGATAATTCAACCTCAATTTAGATTCGTGCATCTTTTTGGATGATTTTAGAATTTATTCTGACAGCCACCGTCTTCAATAAGGAGCACAAGTGGAGTTCACATTGGAGTTAGAGTTCCAGGTGCCCGAGCATAGTCATTGACAGTTGGACTTCGACCTAGAGTTCGAAGTGGCAGTTTTCCCCTTCAACTCAAGCCCCGAGTTCAAAGGAGAGATGCGTTTTATCTATGTTTTGTTTCTTTTGTGCTCTTACCAAACTAAATTTTCTCGTGGGTTTTAAATGATGAGCATTTTAAAATTTGATGATTGTCTTCCATCTACCATGTGATTCTTGAGTATTGCTCAATTTCTTGAAGCATATCCTACAACTATAATACATTTATTCTTTAATCTTTATATTTAGAATATAAATTTAGAATTATTTTATCTACATTGGGAGAGATTTATCGTCTATCGACCAAAAAATTTAGATTTGAGAACTTAGCATAAATTTGTGAATGATCAGTATTAAAGGAAAAAAAAATTACGGATAATAACATAAATCATTTAAAATGTTGTTATTTACAAATTAGAACCTGTGTGATTTTTTGAATCACAGAATTTATATATTTAAGCGTGTCACAATCAAACCTTTGGGAATTTCATGAAAATGAAAAATTTGGGTTTGGGTTTTATCATGAATTTAAATTTTTTAGTGAGAATTTGAAAGATGGATGAAAGAGGGTGTTGATTTTGTAAATTGCAATGTTTCGAGGGTTGTGCATTGAAAATGTTAATTACCTGTACTTAATGCTTTAGTGATTAGCATGGGCGCTTTAAATCAAATTTTATTGTAGAAAAATTTAAATTTTGTTGAATTATAAGATTTTTTCTACAATATTTTGATCTTTTAATTATTGCAATATACTATTAAAAATTATTTGTAATTTTAATTTGTAGATTCATTCTCAAAGTTAGTCTTCAAATTAAGTAGTAAACAACATTATTTTCTCTTTATATGAAATTTTTAAATCATATTTTATCTTTTATATTTGCTTATGAATGTATTTTTACATTAATATATGTATATAACTTATTAACACTTTGGTAACAGTGTCATTGCCGGGAACCAAGTCCCGAATGTGAAAAGTGGAGGGTTGTGTTACGTAGTCGACAGCCAAATAAAAATTTGTCGAAAAATTGTGACATGAAGCATTTAAATCATTGTGTAAATGCTAGGGCGTCCCCTAGAAGCAATGTGTTGCATAGGCCGAATATAGTAAAAAGTGTTCAAATGCAACTACACCTGCGCTCAAGTGTAGTATCCAATAAATAACAGTTCCCACATTATGTATAGTTGCGGTTAAAGAAATTAGCAATTGAAACTAATATTAGAAAAAAATCTTGGAATATAGACACTCTCACAGGTAAATTAATGAAATTATTTGATATTATGATTGATAGAAAAATAAATATCTTATGTATTCAAGAAACTAAATGAATTGGAGAAAATACTAAAAAGATTGATAGCTTAAGTTTAAAACTTTGGTTTCAGTTAGGAGTCGCACTAGAGATGGTGTAGGAGAAATTATATATATAATTTTGAAAAATAATGTTCAAAAAATTAATAGAATTAGAGATAGAATTATAGTCCTTAATATTGTTTTTTATACTAATATTTTTAATAGTATAAGTGCTTATGTTGACCAAGTAGGTTTAGATGTTGGTTCTAAAGAAAACTTTTATAATAACCTCAAAGAATTAAAAAAAATGATACATTTTAAAGAAAGAATTTTTATTAGAGAATATTTAAATGGACATGATGGTAGAGTGGTAAAAGATTTTAAAAATATTCATGATGGCTATGGTTTTGGAGAAATTAATAAAGATGATAAAATCATATTAAATTTTGCTTCAGCATATGAATTTGTTATTCTAATACTTTATTTAAGAAAAAATATGAGCATAATATTATTTATAAGAATAGATCTAATAAAACACAAATTGTTTAATTTCTTATGAGAAGAAGATATCCTCGATAATTTAAAAATTGTAAGGTCATTCCAAGTCAGAATTTAAGTACTCAACATCAAGTATTAGTTCTGAATTTTAAGATAAAATTTGTAAGATAAAGAATACTATGAATCGTTATCATAGAATTTGATGAGACCACCTAAAAGACAAATAAAATTATTTTTATGAGTAAACATCGTGAGTCTGTTTGGGATCACTTTTTGTTTTTTATTTTTATTTTTGTTTTTAATTTATTTTAATTTTATTTTGTTTTCTATTTTCTACTTTTAGAAAACGCGTGTGTTACTGTTACGATTAATATATTTTTAAAAACGAAATATTTAAAACATGTCTGGTTTGGTATTTTTTATTTTTTTAAGAGAAAAAAAACTATATTTTTTATAAAGAAAAACTATGTTTTTTATAAAACGGTTAGGTTCAAATGTGCTACAGTATTAAGCTATATCGCCCATGGCGCATACATTGTCTTTCTTACTCTACCCAATACAAAGCATTACCTGTGGGCAAGCTGGTGGTGTCCATCACTCGAACATTCTCACTTTTACAAACTAAATAAACTATAAGAAACAATTTGCTTTTTGAAACTTGCACCACAAAGCATTACCTGCGGGCAAGCTGGTGGTGTCCATCATTCGAACATTCTCACTTTTACAAACTAAATGAACTATAAGAAACAATTTGCTTTTTGAAACTTGCACCCTTTTCCAAAATCATAATCATGATCATTATTATCTTTATCCCAACTATTTGGGTTCGAATTATTTAAAATAGTAGTATTTACATCACCTAAAAAGCTGTAGAAAAACTCAAAAATGAAAAAGTCAATGACATTGCAGAGATTGCAATATAAAAAACTTAGAAGCAAGCAGATATGATGTGAAATAACCTACAAGTAACTAGCAATTCATAGAAAAATACAAAATAACTAAACCAAGTTGGCATGGCAAGATAACCAACCAAAATATGCAGACAAGCATTTTAAGAACGATAAACTGATAGTACTTTTTTTGGTATTACAATAGAACTATCAGTGCATATTGCCAGCCACGAAATACACAAATGAGTTAAGCAAAAATGACTATAGTGAAGAATGCCACCAACCTATTCTTAAATACTATGAATGAAGTGAAGTGAATTAAGGCTAAAATTATAGATTTGTCAAATAATACGGACCCTGGGAAATAAAAGACCGAAAATAACCTTTTTGATAACTTGCAAACGATGATTATCAGAAATGTTTCCCTCATAATCCCTCCTAAGCCGCTTTGCCAGGTATCTTGAACTTCCTAACTTTGAGTAGTCTACCTTGCCAGAGAAAGACTTGGGCAGCATTTCTGTTTGAACAAAAATGGCCGGCAACATCGCTGTCGGTAATTTTCTCAATAACCAACTTTTAATGGATGCAATCAGCTCCTCGTTTTCATATTTATTTACACAGGTTACACCTTCAGAACACTCATTAATTGCTTTAACAACAAAGAAAGCCTTAACAAGGTCACAGTTTCCATTGGTGTTTTCAAAAATTACTGCAGCATCTCTTATGTCTGGATGCTCCCTTAGCACATTTTCAATCTCCTCCAACACGATACGTTGTCCTCTGACTTTAACAATACGATCATTTCTTCCAAGGAAGACAAAATCACCACTCGGGAGACGCCTAGCAATATCACCAGTTTTGAAATGCAAGGGAGCACAGCCATCATTTAGTGGCTGCTCGTCAGAAATCTCACCAAGGTATCCCGCAAATAAGCACATCCCAGTAACACATATTTCACCGACATTATCTTCGCTCTTTTTGTCAAGAAGATTAATTTCACAATTAGATATAGGTTGTCCAATTGGTACGCTACTTAGCTGCCCAGCTTCCAAAATATTTGTCATCTTTTTGCAATCAAAGAATGCACAATCACCAGCAACCTGGAAATTGGAAAATATACTAGAATTAAAAAATTAAAAAGAATACAAACATCATTATAACTATTTTTAATCAATGAGAAGCAAAAAAAGTAGAAAAAAAAGCATAAGTGAGTCTCCATGTCATTCAACATCTAATGAATTGCAACAACATTAAAAAACCAGCATCATCAGATCTCAGGATACCTTCCTAATCACTAAACTTATCCTTAACATAGCTAATACCTCGCAATAAAAAGGAAAGTTTAACAAGATTTAACTAATCAGCTTCACCCTCCTCCATAATTTCCTAGACACGAATCATATCCCATATTCAAATTCTTGGTGAAATGAGCCAGCTCTAACATGTTTACTGATTAAAATAAATAAAACAGCAATTAAGGTGCTAAACAAAGAAATGAAATATTGAATGAACAGCTTTAACTAAAATAACTAGTTTCATGTAGTGATCAAAATTAATTAGAGGAAAAGAGAGAATCTTCTAAAAATTAGAAGTTCATTGGCAAAAGAGGCAATGAGGCCAAGTATTCAACATGAAGAAAAAAGCATGTTCGTGATCTACTCCGAGATAATAAAAGAAATGTAGAACAAATACTTCCAAACACATTATAGACTAGATATTTTTTTTTAAACTTCACCATTTACAGCAGAAAAACCTATCAATAAAGGAGTACACCATTGAGTTTGGCCAACTCATGTTGAAGTTAGAGAGTTAGTGGAGCTAGAGGAGAACACCATAGTAAAATATCTAGGAGGATTGAGGTCTTCAATTGGCAATGTGGTATAGTTACAGTTACATTCAACCTTAAAAAATGAACAAACTTTGACCCTAAAGATAGAGAAGCAATACAAGAGCATCAGATTCACTCCACCCTTCCAACATGAACATGGCTCGATCATGAGGTACCCTGATTTGTATGTCAAACCTACACCACATAAGAAGCCAGCTCTAGAAAAATCCAACACTGGCCAGGCCAACAATGCCAAAACATTCTATGCTAAGAAATGTTTCAAG
Source organism: Phalaenopsis equestris (assembly GCF_001263595.1). Classification (NCBI taxonomy): domain Eukaryota; kingdom Viridiplantae; phylum Streptophyta; class Magnoliopsida; order Asparagales; family Orchidaceae; genus Phalaenopsis; species Phalaenopsis equestris. The sequence continues at coordinate 19,437 of NW_018252822.1, forward strand.
TATCATGAATATGAGCATATTGCATCCAACTACCAAAACAAAAGAGTGATTTCTTTCAAAGAATGAGATACTGTAATAGAAGTAGAGAGGGCAGACTCTAGAGAGAAAAATAATGAAAAGAAGTACAAATTATACGCAAATGATGGTGAGATTTTTGTAGTTCGAAAAGTTCTCTTGATCGAGCCCAAAGAGGGAGCAACAATAACTAAGACATAACATCTTCCATAATCTTTGTACTGTGAAGAGAAAGATATGCAATCTCATTATAGATGTAGAAAATTATGATAATGTAATGTCACATAGATTATTAACAATTTGACCCTCACTACCCAAAATTTTTACCTTCATATTATCAACTTGGTTGAAGAAGGGAATAAAAGCAGTATTGACAATAAGTATCTAGTAAATTCTTCATTAGAGATGAGCTATAGAAAGAAGTGTGATGTAATGTCATGTCTATGAATGTCTGTCACATTTTGTTTGGTCAACCATGACAATATGGTAGAGGCACGATTCACGATGGCCACAAGAGCACCTAGTTTTTATTAAAGATGAAAAACACAGTGTACTCTAGTCTATGAATGTTTGTCACATTTTGTTTGGTCAACCATGACAATATGATAGAGGCACGATTCATGATGGCCACAAGAGCACGTAGTTTTTATTAAAGATGAAAAACACAGTGTACTCTAGGAATTGAAGGAATCAACACTACTAAATACTCAGATGAAAATAAGAGCTATAGTTTTACTCGCCATATGAGACTGGGCTTGGTGACGTTTGAGGGCAACGAGACGGGGCCGATATATGAGATAATACAGCCTCTATTGGAAAAGTTTCAGAATATTATGATTGAAAGCCAATAACTTGAATTACCACCCTAATGTGAGATTTAAAATATCATAGACCTCATGCTAGGATGAATGCCCACCAACAGACCAGTCTACATGGTGCGGGAAAGTATGAGGAACAGTAAAAATATGTTGAGAATTTGTGGTTTCGCAGACTAGTTTATGAGAGTAATAATTTGTATGTTATGCCAGTTTTAATTGGGCCCATGGATGAATTTTGGCATATGTGCATTGATAATAGACAAAATAATATGATTAGCATTAAGGGCCCGTTTGGGGCAGCTTATAAGTACAGGCAATGTTTTCAAAACGAAGTTGTTTCGTTTGGAAAGTGTGTTTAGGGTGAATTTTAAAAAATGTCGTTTTCGATGCTTTAATAACCGCGGCCGCGTTTCGTTCGCGACTTTTACCTTACTTGCCCTCATCTCTTCCGCGACACCCTTCCTCTTGGGACCCCCTTCCTCCCGCGACAACCTTCTCTCCCGCGACCCCTTCTCTCCCGCGACCAAAATTTCGCGATAGCTGTGATGGCAACAAAGGGATCGAGCAGGCTATGAAACTCTCATCTTCTCAACCGGGACGAACAGAGACCACCGAAACTCCCATCTTCTCATCCTTCCGCACCACTCCGACCAACGTAACAATGTTCGTGCCCTACTTCCTCTTCGTTCGTCCCGGATTTGTCGATTTGCAGGATATATCGCCACTTTGAGTTATCAAGTTGATCCATAGGACTGACTTAGGAGGCATAAAACCAATATGTAGTGTTTTTGTTTTGTTTTCATTATGTTCTTTTCATCTTTTTGAAAAGATAGATATGTGGGATAGTTAAGAGGAAAAGCTCTTAAGATGAGAGAGATAAAAGAAGATATATTTATATAATTCAGAGTGGGTTTTAGGCTATAAGAGAAAAGGGGTACAAGATCGCTTGTAATCCTAGGCTCTCAATGGGTAGTTTTAGTCCTGGAGACAGTCAATTTAGCCTTAAAAGCACAAAGTTCAGCACACTATATCATTGTGAATGCAAAAGAAGGAAAGTAAACGATTTTCTTATTTTTAAATTTTTGTGATAAAATAAAAGTTTTTTAATTTTTACTGTTTTGTAGAACAAGTAATCATTTAAATGTTGGAAAAATCTGATATTTTTAAGTGCTGATTAAAAAAAAGTTTAATGTGAGCGACAAATAAACAGTAATTTTCTAGCCTTCATATAATTAATTTAATGCAAGCAATTGACTAACGGCTAGCAAAATATGTTTCAACTAGCTTTCTTTCACCACTGCCAAAAAGATATAAAGCAAATTGATTTTGTATTAGTGGAGGGGCTATTTTGATATTTGGAGCACACTATCATAATTTTTTCACTTCAATTATTTTGATTGTTTTGAGAGGACTTGACATTCTCTTTTTGGATGAACTGAAATGTTACGTGTTAAAATTTCTTTCATGTGTAGGGTAGTTAAATCCAAGAAGGTTACTTGAATTCCATGATTCTATTTATAAATTAGTTCTTTATCACATTTCTTTAAGATTTTTTTGAAGTCAATCATAGTGTGTTCTGAATGTCAATTTTGAAGCTAATCATCCTACTTCTTCAACATATTTTTTGAAAATTAAGCATTTATTATACAGAGGCGGTAGGGTACTTGTGCTGCATTAAACACTAATTATAATGACAAGTCTTAATCGCACTATAACTGTGTTGCCTCAAAGATAGTTTGAGAATAAAGAAGTTTTTTTCTTTAAAAGTCGAAGACTTTCTGATGCTATGATAAAACTTTGATTATGACAAAGCTTACTTGAACCATCACCACGTTCTTAAAATGCCAAACACTACTTGAGAAGTTATGAACTTTATTCTTATACGATTCTGATAAGAATTCTTGCTCAGGTCTTTTATTTTTACCACACAACCCTCTTTCCACACCCACTTCCATTTCAGTGATTTTATAAAGTCTCCAAAGTCTGTAAATAAATTTTCATAGAATAACCATTAAAGAACATCTTTTTCTTTTCAGTCTTTTTCTCATGTATAGTATATGTAAGTGTTTCCTTCTCAAATTAGGTCTGGCGATCTTAGGTTACTTGGAGCATTATTTCATTAACATTATGCAGATTTCCCTTTGCTTTTCCCCCAAAACGTAATGTAGAATGAAATGGTCCCCCTTTTACCGTTCTTGTGAACTTAAACTACTCAAACATGCAATCACCGTAGATTTTCCTTATTGTTAACCTCACATTTACTGGGACATATTCCACTAAAATTCCGTGGATTATTGATTTTTTTGTAATAATTGAATTCTTTTTGTTCTATCTTTGATTTTTCATAGTTCTTGATGTTGACCCTTATTGATTTGCTTTCTGCATATTATTTCATGTTTGTTGATTCTTAAAGCTTCCCTGATATGTCCTCTTTTTTCTTAATGAAAGGAATTGATCATTCATTAAGCACATGTATAAATGATTCAGCTCATCAAAGTGATCAAATAGCTATGGAGGAAGATCTTCAAAATTTATATTGCTTGCTAGGGAAGTTGCAAGAGCAAGGAAGATACATTGAAGAGAGTTTACAATCCGTTCATTCAGCCTTTACAAAAATGAAGTCAGGTCATCTTATTGAGTTTTCCAATGTTCTCATTAAAGAATTGGTCAGACAGTCTGAAAATTTACATGCTTTACTAAGAGGTCTTTTAGGAGGAGTTTCTGCTTCTGATTCAACGGCCGCTTCTGGTTTAACGGCCCAATTCACAAAAGAAGGATTTATATGGCTGCTAAGGTGTTGTTTGATGATAATGCAGTTTCTTGAGTTTGACATGAGTTTTTTGTGGGAGAAATGTGGGGTTCTATTTAAGATCCTTGGCAGTTTTTTTTCTCATAACTTGGTGTTGAATTCTCATGGCTGCCGTGTAGTGCCTGCTAGAAACTCATTTTTGCAGTGCTGCAATGGGTTCCTTAGAGGGATGGAGGAAGCTAATCAACTATATAGTTTCTTTTCTTTGATATTTGAGGTAATTCTGTAGATTTTGAACTCTTCGAGTAATTCTTCATGTCATTTATGTTTCCAAATCATATCAATGCTCCATCTGCAGTTGAAGTTGTTCGCAATGATCATAGCAATGAATAGGGTTTATAGCAATTGATTGACATGCATATAAATCTTTCATTTTTATATTCTTATATCAACATTGAATTGGGTATTATTTTATTACTCTTTTTTCGAATTGAACGATTGTTTTTTTTCATGAAATTTCCTAACTGGTCTATTCTCTCTCAAATAATTATATTAAGATGAGCTACAAGTTTTCAGGAAAGCCCGAGCAAGTGTTATGCCGTTGCGGACTACCGTCCTTGTTACTCACGTCACATCAACAACATAGCTACGGGCGGCAATTCTACTGGTGTCCGCGGTGGGCACACGGATCAGAGGACTGCAAGTTCTTCAGGTAGACCAACATTACATCTGTTTTTACGTTATGTCAATTGAACACCGTTATTCGGGGATTGACAATATCACAACTTGAAAACGTCGCTTGTAGTTCGACTGCTTCCCAGCCGGTTCTAGGGATTCATAACCGAGCAACTTTCGTCGTGACATGCTTCAACATTTTAAAATGAATATTGTCATTTTTTCATTGTAATTTTAACATGTTATTTCTTCATTTTTATTAGGTTTCATGATACTCACTATAATGTATGGTCTATATCTTCCTTGTACTGTTATGAAGGGGGTGGAGTGATTGTAAAATATCTAATGAGTAGACATTGCAGTTTTGTTGAGAACATTTCAACTTCTGTGTGTTAGATTGTTTATTTAACTAAAAAAATTTGCAAATTAGCTGCTTACAAAATGCACAAACCAAACAGTTTATCCAAAACAGGGGCAGAATGATCATTTATCCAGAATCAGCTGTTTTCCAAACGTATAAATCAAACTGTTAGACAGCTTATCCGGATCAGCGGCTTATCAGGATAAGCAGCTTATCTGGATAAGTTGGATAAGTCGCAACTGCCCTAAACATACCCTAAGTTCTAGTTTCCCATTTCGAGCTTGAAAGACTTTTGGATCAATTGCATGAAATCAATTGCCTGAAGCTAGCATATTTTTCAAGATTGATTTGTGTGACAGTTACTATCATGATCAGATAAAACACGAGGGTGAGTGCAAGGCCACCTTCAAGATATGAGATAGATTGTGTGAGTGGACAGTAATGTCTTTTGTTTGTCCAATGGTTCGAACACTTATATGAGCTTAATTAACCAAATTTTTTTAGCCCGCATCATGAAATTTATAATTGTGTACTTTGATGATAGTGTGGTGCTCGATCATGCAAGTGAGGAACATTTGCATCATATATAATAGATTGGTAGAGTTGATTTAACCAAGCAGTTGCACGATCATCCAATATGTCACTCTCTGACATCGCAGATGTGTTTTCTTAGATATATTAATTAAACGGGTGGCATTGAGACGGACCCAACTACGAGCGAAGTTATTTTGAATTGCCTCGGTCCATGGACATTTACTCTAGTACGCCAATTGTACTAACTATTTTTTAAAAACATGAATTTTAGCTCTATAGCGACACCCTTGATGAGGCTTCTCAAGACAAATCAACTTAGCTCTATAGCCAGATAAAGCACAAGCTAATTTTGATGCTCTAAGAAAGCAAGTTACTAATGCCCCCATTCTACCTCCTCTAAAGTATAATCAGTCGTTCAAGGTGAAGTATAATATCTCTAATGTGAGAATTACAGCTATGTTGAGTTGAGGCGGACAACCTACCTCCATTTCAGTAAGAAACTGAATGATTTCAGACAAAAAAACTCTACCTAAAATAAGTAATTTAATGCATTATAAGAGCCCTTAATTATTGACATCATTATTTGTTGGCAAATGAATTTGCTTTTGCACTGATCATGAGGTATTGGGATTCGTAAAGAGACAAAGCAAGCTAAATGGTAAATATTCCTCCCGAGTAGAGTTTCTTTCATCATTCTATTTCCTTAATAGGTACAAAGTTAGGAGTGAGAACAATATAGTCGATGCATTGAGCCAGTGTTACTTATTAATCACTATTATGCAATCAAAAGTAATTGACTTTAAAGTATTGAGATTGATTACGCCACTAATGAAGTTTCCTAAGAGATTTGAGTTAGTTGTCAAGTAAGACAGTATGATTAATTCCTCAAATCAGATAGCTACAGGCTGTGCATTCATAAAAGTTTACTTGGGGAGAGCACTTTGCAAGAGTGCCACAATGGATAAATGATGGGACATTTGTCAGACATGAATCTTTCCTTAATGAAAGAGAAGTTCTATTAGCTTAGATTAGAACAAGATATGGAGAGCCAAATCATGCAGAGTAGGATGTCATTTAGCTAAGACCAGAGAGCAGGATAGGGGTCTTTATACTTTGTTGCCTGTTTCAGAGCTGCCTTAAGTAGACTTGAACATGGACGTTGTTGTGGGTTTACCCTAGACATAGCAAAGGACTTTGTTATAGTAATGGTAGACCATTTTTCCAAGATGATACTCTTTCTACCTTGTCACAAGATGATAAATGTTTCACGCATTACAAAATTATAATTTAGAAAGACTATCTTCATGACATGCCCAAAACTATCACTTCAAATTTGAATGTGAAGTTATTTAGTCACTTTTAGAGAACTTTGTGAGAAATTAGGTACAAAACTATAAATCCGTTTGCCATCATACCCCCAGACTTATAGGCAAATAGAGGTGGTAGCAGTATGGCAAACCTTCTCAAATGCTTAGGGGATAAAATATCAAATAGTATAGCATGGTTCTTCTATAAGTCGAATTTATTTACAACAAATTCACTAGTCAGTCCAAATGTCACAACCCTTCATGATTGAATACAAGCAAAACCCTTTTAAACTATTAGATTTAATGTTGCTACTTATTACAATATTAGAATATTAATACGTTAAATTTTATATTGATTGTTTTGATTTGTTTTTATTTACTTTTCTTTTTTTTTAGAATAAAACCAAAGGTAATCTTATTGATGCAAACTTTGATTTGTTTTTTTTTTTTACTTTTCTTTTTTTTTAGAATAAAACCAAAGATAATCTTATTGATGCAAAATAGGGTAAAAATACTCATTACAGGTAAATAAAAGCAAATCAAAGCAATTAATACAGAATTTTGCATACTAATATTCTAAAATTCTAATAAGTCTTCAAACTATTGAGCTTAATATTGACGCATAAAGGAGAGTTAGAGATACATATATGAGATGAGTAGATAATATATATAGTCATGGAGTCGGAAGCGGCATTCAGCTCTGGAGAACATGAAGTTCCTTCGTTCTAGGGTTTAGACGACGGCTGATTTGGGTGAGTTCTTTTTATTCCATTGCGTTGCATTTTTTCGTGGTTGTTAGACGCTTTGTTCGCTGTTGTCGCGGCTCTGGGGTGTGGACTTCGATAAGATCAGGGCATTGTTAACTGACTTCAGCCTCGTCCAGATCGCTCAACCACACTGTCCGCACATCTTTATCGCTTGCCTACGTCATTCGTTCCTCTGAATCGCTCAATTGCTTCAACTACATGTCTAGTAAGCCCATTTGCTTCATATTTAGAGAAGTTCGACTCCGCCTAAATCTTGCAGTAACCCTCAACTGTCGACCCTCCTGCCCATCCTTCGTCGACCTTCTCTTGTTGTTCTTACGACATTTGCAGTTTTTTGGTTAGACTATTTTCATGGCAGCACTCTCACCTTCGACTGAACCTGCTCCGAATGTGGGCAAACCCTCCTATCCTACAGTGGTTGACAAAAATAGTGCTCCTTTCCAACTCTGAGATACTTTAGTTTTTCCGCAGATGTATCATAATTCATTTGTTAAACAGAGAAATTGTAACTTCATTAAAAAAAACATGACAAAAGGTGGGCATACCGACATTAATTTTTTCTAACACTGAAATTTCAACCCTTGCTGAAAATTATAAATTTACTTTAATTGAAAAGTTCCAAATAGGCTACCCTAAAATGGAGACTCTCATAAAAGTATTTAAAGATTTCAAGTTAGTTGGGGACTAGAAGGTGGGCCTCTTTGATGGAAGACATGTTGTGATAGAGCCTAGTAAAGAAAAATACTATGCAAGAATATTCTCAAAGAAATACATCTTAATTGAGGGCAAATATATGAAATTGCTTAAATGGTCCCCTAACTTTGATCCCAGTCAAGAACCTGGTTCTCATTCCAAGAACCTCATTGTGTCTATATGGTTTAAATTATATGGACTCAAGCTTCACTTCTTTAACCATCAAGTACTGTATGCTATTGGGGTTATTCTTGGAAAACCTATGAAGTTAAAACACAAAGGTTACTGGCAAGGCCTTCTATTGTAAGGATTTTAATAAAGAGGGATATTACACTTTCAGATGTAGAAGAAATATGGCTTGGCGCTGCTCACAATGGTTACTGGCAACAAATCATTATGGAACAAAGACCTTACTACTGCAATCATTGTGAAATATTTGACCACACACATGATAAATGCTTCATATTACACTCGAAGTTGAAACCTAATATTGCAATACATCTAGATATAGATAATCCTATGGATGAACAATATGCAAAGGAACTATCCATTCATGAAAATGGTATTTCCGACAGCATAGTTTTAGAACAAAACGCAAAGGAATCCTTGATTCCTCAACATGTGAATTCTACTAGTAGAATCAAATAGGCAACTTTAGATCCTGCAACTTTATTAGAACCAGTTGGTACAAATGTTAACCAGACAGATGAGTTGTTTGTTGTCCCCAATCCTCACAATGGAAGAATTTCTACACAACCTGATATTGCTCCTAGTGAACCTGATGAGAACCCACTAATGAGAACCCACTTTTATGCAAACCTATTGAGACCTCTAATCCCTCTCATTTTGTTGTGTTTTTTATGCAAACTTATTGAGACCTCTAATCCCTCTCATTTTGTTGTGTTGGAAGTTCACCATAATGAGTTGGCACCACTTAATGCTGTTGGGAAAGGTGCTCATGCATTGGAGGAATGCCAAGATCAACGTGCGCTCTCCACTGAAATTCCAATATACGGTCAGCTACATCAACAAGTGAAAGATGAATGGCAAATTAATAAATCCAAGAAGAAGAAAAAAGAAATGTCTCACCTCTAGAATCTACAAGATGATAGTTTGATTGTCTCAGGCAGAAGCCCCCTTCATAGTTTGTTGTTAGACTTCATTCCTAAAACTAAGGGGAGAGGGAGAGGCAAATCCTCCCATCACGATTGATAGTTTTGCTTTGCTTTTGAGAAATTTGCCTAGGTTACTTTTTTGGGGTATACTTGTACTTTTTGGTTACCTTTTCCTCGAGTCATGTATGTCTTGTAAGTGGGCTCCTAGCACGCACTCACTAAAACCTTTGTATCCTCTTTTTCATTAATGAAATTTCTATTTTGATGGAAATATATATAAATGTATATATAATAGTCAAAATAAAAAAAAATTAGAGAATGGGAAAAATGAGAAATAAATTAAAAAATAATAATAATTTATTTATTAGGCGAAATTGGTATTATAATTCTCCCCACATAAAATTTTAGTCTCAAAAAATTTTTAACAATCATTCAAAAGAGTAGAGGAATTTCTATTTCATTTTTCATTATTTTTCCTAAGTTGCATCTTTAGCTGACATATATTTCTTTCTTACCTTAATGCACGAGATTTGTCTATTTATCAATTTTTTAACATGGAAGTTTAGAATTGTTTTAGGTTTTTCAATGTAAGACAAATCTCTCTGCACCTCACATTCCTATATAGGATCTTCTGATCTAAGGCAGTGAACAATTTTCTCAGCATTGACATTATTGTAAATGAACCAATGCACCTGACGGACAACTCGAACATGACTCAATTAAGACTCGATCATGTTCATTCAAATTAGTAATAAAAGCTTGAACAATTTTTCAAAGCTCGAAGTTTAAATGAACTAAATATGAACATAGTGAAACTTGTTCTTTATGTTCACGAACAAACTCGTTTGTAGTTTAATAATTAACTTGTTAAATACTCAATATTAAGCTTGATGATAACGTGTATCATATATGATATATTATTACATGAAATTTAAATAACTAAATCGTCAACTCATTTGTTGATAGCTCGTTGATAGATTATATCATATATGATATATAAATACTCGATATTAAGTTGATGTAGGTTTTAAAGTTGTCGTAATTTTTAATTGTTCGGAAGGATTTGACAATGGAGGAGATGAGATTTGACAATGATGTAGCTTATAAAATGACAATGGAGGAGATGAGATATAAATTGCAATCTTGTCTCTTGATTTTGCCAAAGAAAATAACAAATAGGATATAAACCTCTGCTAATCTTAATTCCTGCTACCAAACAGCACGTAAATGAGGGATTTAAGACAAAGAAGATAACAAATACTGCAATTTTGTCTCTTGATTTTGCCAAAGAAGATAACAAATAGGATATAAACCTCCGCTAATCTTAATTCCTGCTACCAAACAGCACCTAAATGAGGGATTTAAGACAAAGAAGATAACAAATAGGATTTAAGTTCCTGTAGGTTTTAAAGTTGTGATTTCTAGTTTGGTAGGATTTAGGTTATATCATGCTTAAATGCTACACAAATCATTTTACTAAACGACCCCTAAGTGAGAGCTTTAGGACAAAATGGAGGAGAAATGAGATTTAAGATATTGTAGGGTTTCAAATTTATAATCAATAAATTAGTAGCTACAATCATATTTGTAAATAATTTATTAAATTTTTTATAAGAAAATCTAGATACTCGTTTGAGTTTTTAGTTTGTTTAAATACTCGTTCATTTGTCATAAACAAATCAAGTTCAAATATTGAAAATTTTAAACAAAAAGCTTGAACAATATATGAAAGTTGGACACAAACTCAAGTCGCACATGAACTTATAATATACTAAGCCAAGTCCGAACTATGATATACTAGGCTCGACTCGGCCCGATTACAGCACTAATTGACATAAAAAATATTATGGATGTTGAACATATCAATTAACAATACTTGCCTATAAACTATCTTACTAATCCTTTCAATGATGTCAAATGGTACTATAATTTGAGAGTTAACTTGCTTCACTAGACAAATATGTTTGTCTCTATTATAGGTTTAACTTCCAAAAATATAAAATCTCCAATATAAAAGTCTACTAATCTATCTCAAGTCATAATATTTTCGCTAATGGTCTTGAGTACCTTTCAAGTTGCTTCTGATCAACCTAAATTTTTTCTATAACTTCATCAACTAACTCTAGATTCATCTCTAGATTCAACTATTGACTTTCTCCCACTTTAACATAGCTTAATAGAACTTCACTCTTTCGACCATATAGTGCATCATTAGGATGTGGTTTTTCCGGCTGCCTTCAAAATCTATAACACAACCTCAACAAATCCTACAATTTTTTAATTATCCATTAGTTTGTGGATGAAATGTTGATCTGAGATGTAACTGTGTTCAAACCTTAATGAATATTTTTCCACAATGTAAAAGCAAATCTTCTAATCCTAACTGAAAAAACAACCTTTGAAACACCGTGCAAACTAAAAAAATTTTTAACGTATAGTATAGTCAACTTGTCAACTGACTCAGTCTGCTTAATTGGCAAGAAGTAAGGTAACTTAGTCAATATGTAAATAAACATCTAAATACTATCATGGCCTAGCCTGAATTTAAAAAATACTGTGATGAAATTCATTTTAATTTCTTTTCAATTTCACTTAGGTATAAAAAAGGACTATTACAATCCACGAGGTATCTATTACAAGCTTGGTTAGTACCACCATGATAGATAAAAATCAAAACCCAGCTTCGAGTGGTAAAAGCCCAGTATTTTATTCTCTATTAGTAATCTTTACAATCTAGGATTTTATCATAAATTCTACCAAGTTAATAAATGATAATTACCAAACCCGTCATAAGGTGATACCTAATAATTTGGAAAACTCAACATAGTTTTCAAGATGTAAGAAAATAGCTATTTTTCTTTACAAACATCATCTACGTATTTTATTAAATTTAATATACATGCTAATATAAGCTTCACAAATATGTTGAAGTTTAGTAATTACCGAACAACTAATCAGTCTGGAATGTATGGCAATTCCGCAGGTAGTCATTTACATACAATAAATCAGAAAGGTACAATTGCACATAACTTCGATACAAATTTACGCATTCTCTTCAATTTTTTTTAAAGTTTTCTCATCAATGTTTCAAAAATGGTATAACCAGAATAGTAATTGTTAAATATTGTTTTCAAAGAATCAACAATTCTGTCAGCAGATTAGATAATAGCAAAAACAATCATTGTTTTATTAGCGGCAGTGACAATTGCCACAAGAATTTCACCTAGACTTACAACTGACCTTATCAAACCTAGTAATTATCATTAAGTGTTAAAAAATAGATAAGGTCCGCAACATAAAAAAGAATAAAACTTAAACATGATTGACCAGTAAGGGAAAATTATTATGCACCTAGAATTAAATATCCTAAATAATATTGATGGATCATAGCCCCAATACAACAAATGCTAAATAGAACTGGAAGTAAGGTAAATTGCTAACCTCTGTACTTCCATATAAATTTAAGATGGTGGTTTGGGGTAAATGATCACGCAAGTCTCTCCACAAAGATATGGGTAAAACTTCCCCGCTAAAGATCAATACTTTCAATGAGTTGAAAAACTGCGCACACAGTGAAATATCAAAAGAAAGAAAAAGCTCCCTCAATAGAGATGGAACAGTAGTAAGCCTGGAAATGCCATATGCCTGAAAAAAATCAAATTCAACATAAGATAAGCCATGAGATGGAACTTATAAATGGCAACATATAAATGAGCTATTATTGCAATTTAAGAAATTCGCAAGTTATCATAAATGACACGTTAAGCAATCTTGTGCCTATTTTAAGCCTCTGTAAAATGGAGGCTATGGGACAAAACTATATTTCTGAAATGGCACCATTGAGTCATTCAACAGAATCCACCCAAGCAATAGTACAAATGTTGCAAGCACACATTCTTCATAAATCTCAGTTTGACAAATCAATTGATGTTCAAATGTCTCAGATTAGAAGAGCAATATGCGGTGAGAATGTTCATATGTCACGCTGAAAGATGCGAGAAAAAAATTAGAATTGAGTATCTTCTCAATTTCCACAACATTGAGATACATACAAAGTTAAATCATTTATTACAGAAAATAATTAAATCAGCAACCCTCAATGCTGCCCATAATGCAGTGAATTTCAGAGACTAAGGTTTGTTTGGGACATCTGCAGATTATTTATAATCTGCTTATAAGCAGATTACCATAATGCAGTGAATTTCAGAGACTAAGATTTGTTTGGGACATCTGCAGATTATTTATAATCTGTTTATAAGCAGATTATCCTGATAATCTGATAATCTGCAGATTATCAGGATAAGCTAACAGTTTATTTGTGAGAGCTTATTCAGAACAGCTTATTTGCAGTTGTTTCTAGATAAATAATCATTCAGCCTCTGTTTAGTAATGTTGTTTGCAACAAAACTGTCTGGGCAAATAATAGATAAAACAGAAGTCGCAGACCATTACAAATCAGTTCAAAAAAATAAGATAGAATCCTCATTTTCTCGTGAGTATCAAAAGAAATAAAATAAAGAGAAAAATAATTACAATTACAATTAAAAATATTAAAATGTTTAATTTAAAACTCTGACGACGTCTGTCCTCAGCTGCATTGCCCTCCTGGGAAACCATCGTACCCCAATAACTGTCGGCAGTGGAATTTGCCGAAATGTTGGCCCAACGAAAGAAACCAAATCGCGTTGAAACGCCCCTGCGATAACCGTAGAACTGTCTCTCATTGTTGTAAGGTTGACGTGACGTGAGTAAGGAAGTCTGTAATCCGCAGTAACACAACACACCTCGGGAGGTCCCAGAAATCCTAGAGCTCATGTTGCCACAGAAATAAAAAATCAGAGAAATCATTTGTCAAATCAGAAAACTAAATTAAGTTCTCAATATCTATAAGAGAAATTGAATTAAACAAAAACCGTATGGAACTAAAAAGCATAAATAAAAAAAAATGTGAGTGTGCGGTCTCAGACAACAAACTACACCAACCCATGTGTCTTTCACTACAAGCAGACAGTGGACCTTGAAAAAAATGAGTTCTTGGTTACCCACAGGGGACAATCATCCTGTGATACATGTGTCTATCACCAAAAAAAAGTCATCCAATAGATACTCATATACCGATGGTCTTTAACCCACAGGGGACAATCATCCTGTAATACATGTGTCTATCACCAAAAAAAGTCATCCAATAGATACTCATATACCGATGCATTGAAAAGAAAAGATGACCTAAGTTGCCTTCATTAGAACTTCACACGCATTTCCAACAGAATATGATCGTCATGTGACAGATGTGCATATCACCTAAAAAGGTCATCCACATAAATCCTCATAATCTGATGCACCAAACAAAGAAGACAGGATATCGATTGCCTTCATTACGAATTCACATGCAACACTAAATAACAGCAATGAAGCAGTCATCCAAAAGAAATCGTAAGGTCATATTTTTCATCATTCATCACTGACCTCACACACCCACAAAAACAGAAAATGCGAAATTGAACCGACCCTCAAGTTTTTTTTGTACCAAACACATCACTATTATATATTCAAAAGTTTAAATGAAACAAAAGAAATACATAACAAAATCATAAGCTCCAAATTCACAATACAACAAAGAACATACAAAAAAAGACATAGTCAATCAACAACCACAGATTGCTCCCTCAAAGCAGTCATCTCGGTCACACCTTCGCCGTCTTGAGTGTCAAATTCATTCGACTCTATCTCATCTTTAGGTAAAGAATGCTCAACCAGAAATTATAAAGTTTCTGGAGAGATATGCTTTTGATTGTTGTCAGTCATATTGAAGTCTGTATCTGATCGAAAGGGATGTCGGATGAAGTTGTGAAGTGTCATAGTGGCCAAAACAATATGTATTTGTTTGGGAAATGGATACGGTGGCATGTCGCGTAGGATGGTTTATTTCTTCTTTCAAACCCCAAATATTCTTTCAATAACCCCGCGTAAGGAAGTGTGGTTTTTTTTAACACTTTTTTTCTACCACGGGCGGTATCACTTGATCTCTCAAAATCAAGAACATGGTATATGGTGTTTGGATAGGGCTTCAGATAGCCCCTCTGCATCGGATATCTAGCATCAATCAAATAATATTTCTCTATTATGAAATGAACTATTAATCATAAAACATACATATAACTAATTGGTTTACATAACAAACCTAGAGGCGTGTAAGGGAAACACTACGTTATATTCTTAATTGCATAGGCAAAAACACGATTGTCATATGCAGTCCCTTCTCATCCCATCATCGCAAATGTGAATAACATGTTGAAGTCATATATTGTCATAACATTTTGTGTAGTTGATCCACTCCGGCCACTGTACGCGACATTTTCGTGGCCGGGTAGTCAGGCATCAACATTTGTACTGTTGATTGCCCCAAAGCAGATCTGCTTAGCATCGTTAGCAACAAATTCTATTCTGAGGTGAACGTAACCCAATAATGAAACTGACCTTGAAATATGGGATCGTAGGCAACTTGTTCAGGAGTAGTAACAAACGATGGATCCTCTGGCTTAATGATGTGCGACCCTAAGCTAACAAGTGCTTACAGACCTTTGGAGAAGTATCGGCTAATTGTTTCTGAGGAATGCTAAAATCGCTTCATAGCTCCTCTAATTGATTCGTTCTGAGATAGCATGTATAATGTTATGGCCAACACCTCGGTAGTTGTCGTTCTAGAAGACCCTTGTAGACTGTTGTTAAGACATAACTCGTGAAGGAAATCCAAAAAAATGGGTACAGTCATGCGAAAAATATTGTTGAATCTTATCGGATGTCTAGCAAGCATCTCACCCACCCATTTATCCCCAACAAAGGAGGACGTCATGCGTGGTATTCTAACAGTGGTGGAGCGGCAGTACTCCAAGAACAAAATCACAATCATCGCAGCCCATGTCATTCTTCTACGAGGCTCTTTCTGTCGATCCATCCTGAAGAAATAAGTTGTTAGGATATAATAAAGTGCGGAAAAGTAATAGCAACAATATAAAAGGAGAAAAAAATCAAGGACTTCATAACACGCTACATAATTACATATAACTGTTCATGAAAATAAATAAAAACGTTGAAAATTAATTGCAAATAGATTACTCAAACATGAACATATACAACAACAGTCATTCATCAACCAAAACACCTAAATATTCGAAAAACAGTCCGGGCCGCAGGGCCATGAATATTTGTCTCTAGGTTGGGTTCTCAAGCTTTTTAGCATATTTTGCATGAAAACTTCTATCAGCAACTACTTCTGGAAGAGCATCCAAAGCTACAATAAAATCTAGGATGGTGTCGTCAAGTGGAGCAACAGGTGGCGGAGCTGCAAAAACATCCATCAGTTTATCTATTGAGCTTTCACGAAAATGTCCTGATCTTTCCTCCTTTTTCCCAAGCTTGAGCCTTTTGGACTGGGAACTGGACTCCTTAATCTCCTTTTGGTTAGTGTTAGGTCCTTCATCGTAAGTTGTAAACTGCTCAGATGGCAAGTCATCCGGTATGTCTGCAAACCCCAACTCACTTGGGTTGAATGTATGCTTTCCCGTCACGATAACCCTTTAAACATTACATCTAATTTATCTTGAAACTCCGGGTCAATTTCACAATGCTTATATTTTTTGGCTGCCAGTATTTCCTGTAAGTTCGGGGGGGGAGGGTTAAGGGGCATATTAGTTAAGCCAAAAAAAACATTATAATAAGCCAACGGAGAGTATAATTATTACCTATAATTTCTCAACCCACCATTCCTCTGAAGCATCAATGATTCGCTTAATGGGATCTCAACCCAGCCCAGTGGATCCCCGTTTATGCTCCTTTCATATCTCCTTCTTCAATTGATTTCATTTGTTTTTTTAATTTCAGTCTATCGTAATCTTTTCCCGTCAATTTTTTGAACCTCTTCGCATTATTTGCCAAACTTGTTGAAATATGTCGTTGTCTTTCCGAGCTCAATTTATTTAATACACAGATTACAAAAAATATTTGTTACTTTCTTGTCCCACATTGCCGACGTACCCGCTTCATTCGTGTTAGACATGTAACAAAATGAAGATATTATAGAAAAACAAATAAATATCAAATAAAAACAAGATCTTATTATATCATTATACAAATAAGTTGAAAAAATTAGAAGTACATACAAAAAAATCAGACAATAATGACAAAAAAAAACAACACACCTAAAAGCAGGAGAGCACACCGAAGCCAACCTAAACACCACTCATAGTAACTGAACGAAAACAATCCTCACATCCACCACAAAACCCACACACCCAAAAGCAAGAGAGCACACCCAAGTCCACCAATAACACCTCACATAGACACCACACTCAAGCAAACCTCAAATTGACCACCAAATGCACACACACAATACGAACACTGATTATTTCTGATTTATGTAGTAACTATTCTTTGTAACATGTTAAGTATAGTACAAACCTTATCTCAGCATGAATTTTGATGCATGTTGAACATAATAAGTAAATTAACCAATTGATAGATTAGTAACTATTGCCACCATAAATTTTGATGCATCAACAGGTGAATATTAAAGTTTGTCTAAGCATCTTGAACATAATAAGCAAATTAAAAACCCAAGAGGCTTCCAAGCCAACTCAAACACTCCTCACATACACCACTCCTCATATTAAAGTTTGCCAAACACTCCTCATATTAAAGTTTGTCTAAGCTTGTATATTAAAGTTTGTCAAACACTCCTCATATTAAAGTTTGTCTAAGCTTGTTGCACATCCAAGCCAACTCAAACACTCCTCACATCCGCCACAAAACCCCACACCCAAAGGCGAGAGAGCATGTGTATTACCTACTACATAAGAATAGAAGCCAATTGTATTACCAATGCCTTCAAAAACATATAAGTTCACTTAGATATTCTAATGTGTGGCCTTATCCTTCCACACTTAGGATTGCCTAGGAATTCCCTCTACTAATCACAACAACACAACCAGTGCAGTAGTGCAATAATAAGTAATATAGCATTGAATGCAAAGGAGATGTCATCATCATTGTAATCATGCCAAGTTAAAAGAACTTCGAAATTCAACAAATATATGAATACACTAAGTTAAAAGAATAGCATTTCTCACGCAGAGAAACCAAGGCCAAAGCCACAAGAGAAATGAAGGCCAAAGCCAGGTACAAACAGAGAAACCACACCCATTTTGCCACAGCCAGTAACAAACACAGAGAAACCAAGGCCAAAACCTCCAGAGTAAGCAAGCCCAGCTGCCCCATCTACCAACACACATAGAGCAACATGGCTTCTATTTAGCATTTTTCACGCAGAGAAACCAAGGCCAAAGCCATAAGAGAAATTAAGGCCAAAGCCAACTACAAACAAAGAAATCACAACCATTTTGCCACCGCCAATAACACATACAAAGAAACGAAGGCCAAAGCTACCAGAGAAACCAAAACCCAGCTGTCTCATCCGTCAACACACAGATAAACCAAGGCCAAATCCACCAGAGAAAGCAAGCCCAGCTGCCCCATCCACCAACACACACAGAGAAACCAATGCCCAACTGCCCCATCGCAAACATACACAAAGAAACCAAAGCCCAGATGCCCCATCCGCCAATAGACAGATAAACCAAGCCCCTGTTGCCCCATCCGCCGACACACACAGAGGAAGTTCTCATAGAAGGGCAAATTCCACATAGGAACCTCTGAAATCCATCAATTTCCAAAATATAGCACCAAAAAATTCTACCCGTAAGAGACTCTAGATGAAAAATCACCAGAACAAAACACCACCAAATAAATATTGGATAAAAAACCGTCGCATGAAAACCATTCCTTCAAATAGAGCATAACAAAGTTTTGACATCAACAGAGGAGAGATTCCAAACCCGAAAAGGCCTCTAGATTGAAAATCACCAAAATAAAGGTGACGAGTTTACTTACAGAGCATCAGAAGCACAGATTGGAGATAAGATGAGGATGAAGGCAAAGGTATAGAGAAATGAGAAGAATCAAAGAGAGTAGGGACTTCCGCACGAGACAAGCGCAGAGGAAAAAAATCGAGGCAAAAGGGCAACAGTAGAAATACGCATTCACTATAAGTGGGACGCAACCTCGAGACTCAAAGAGAGTAGGGACTTCCGCACGAGACGAGCGCAGAGGAAAAAATCGGGGCAAAAGGGCAACAGGAGAAATACGCATTCACTATAAGTGGGACGCAACCTCCTTACCGCGTCCACGGTTAATAGGAAACTGTGGGCGGTGTTTTCAAAATGCCGCCCACACACATAAGCTGCCCCAAACGCAACCTAAGAAGCAAACATAATTCTTTAAACTCGTAAGTAGGCAAAAAAAGATGTGCATTAATTCTTTTCTTCAGTTATTGGAATATGGAGCCCTAAGTCAATTTGGTGCAAAAGGAAAGTATATGTTGTTTATGAATTGTAGAAGTTGTGGTGATCAGTTGGGAGAAAGTGGATGTTGCTAAGGTGGGAAAGCGGGCACTTAATGTGAGATGGCTGAGAGGTGACGCTTGTGTGGGCTCATTTGTGGGACATGGGTTGTGGCCAATGTTTATTCTGAATGTGATTAGGGAGGCGGGATGTAGAAAGGTAGGAGGAGATTGGATGGTTAAGGCTTTGGGGAAGGCATCCATATATGGAGGGGAATGTGTGGGAAAGGTAATGATGTGCAGTTTAAATTTAGAATGTGCTAAGAGGACCAAAACTAAATTAAGTGCTAGTAGTCTTGAAGGAGTGGTAATGAAGGCCACCAGAAAGCTCCTTGTTAAGTTTTTGGTGGCAAATGAGAAAGATGGCCTGTGAAAGATTAAACTAGAAGGCGCAGAAGGGATGTGATGGAGATAAGATTACAACAAAATCAAACAACACCAAAGGAACAAGTCAGTAATGTAAAGTAATGAACATGAAGGCCACCAAGCTTCCAACATTAAGATTAAGCCACCAAGCAAGATCCACAAATAGATGAAATTCCCTCGATTTAATTTAGCAATGATTCCACCTAAACAAAAATTTAAAATATTTTAAAACCCTTGCTACATTCAAATTTCAAACAAAATAAAGAAGGGAAAGGAGAGGGGACAGCGTTTCCAAGTAATAGAAGAAATGTAAAGTATGAATGTCTGAATTTAAAAAGATTGTAAAGTTGTCGGTTAATTACTTTTTGAACATAAATTGACCTCCACGTGGCCATTCCTGGCAAGAGACATCCGAGGATGGACATGTTTTGCATAGTCCTTTGTATCAAAAGTTCAATTGGAGTTGGATGCAAGAGGTATTCCGTCTACAAGCCAACGCATGTACACCTTGATGTGCCTTTATCATCTATATAAGGCCAGCAACATTTACATGAAGCATGCATCAATCCTAAACTCTAACAAATTAATTTAATAATTCAATTCTATAATAATAACTTAAGAAAATAAATATTACAATAATTAAATTTCATGCAAATATGCAAAATAAGCCAAGGTCATGTGGTGCATCATTGGAACTCCTACTTATTAACCAAAATCATAGATTGCCATATTACTTGGATATAAACATAAACAGAAGTATGGAAGAATGCATGAATCATCAAACAGAAGGATCCACATGAAGATCATATAAACCATTGAATGATATATGGGAAATTTTGGAAGTTGGAAGACAGCAAATCTAATATAAAATCTAAGATAAGTCTACACCTTAACAAAATCAATAGCATATTCAGGATATTTCAGCTTTTGATAGGTAGGAATAACAAGCAAAGCACCCGCCATAATAGCACCAAGGAACTCCTGAAGATGGTCAACAAAGCTGATAGACGTCTTGAACAACAGAACATCCTCCCGGGATATCGGATACTGATCTTGCATCCACCAATATCTGTTAAGAAGACCTAAAAATGTAAATAAACCTCAGTTGAGAAATCATCGGAGGAATAAAAAAATTCAATCAAAAGTGGTTCAAAATTTGTACTTTGTTAAGAAAATTATGTAAATATTTTTAAAAAAGTACATTTGAAGTATAAGATACAACAGATAAATTTTTTCCTGCTCTCATGCTAAGGATTCAGCCATGTAAGCCCTCAACATTCCAATTATGACAAAGATGTGCAACTCACCTGACGCGAGGCTTGGGGCTTATTGGCTGAACCGGCCAATAGATTCAGTGAGGGAGTGCCTCGGTTCAGCCAGAAGCTTCACCCGCCCCTCCCCCGCCCCCACGAGGC
>NW_018252822.1:40770-41699 GCF_001263595.1 Phalaenopsis equestris
CCCTTCCCTATTTTGTATGCTGCCCAAGGAGAGGAGCCCTCCCTTCCTATTCTATCTCCTAGCTATTATACATTGTTTTATTGGCTAGCTTAGGATTTAGTTCTTGGTTATCTTTGATTTCAGAATTCTGCCTCCAGGTGTTTCTCCCTTCCTAAGGATGTATCAGATAGAGAGAAGATGCTCCGGTTGTAACCCATCCGAGATGGTGGCTATCCCCGCTTACTCCCCCTTCCCATGTTGCCGCCCTCCTCCCTGCTTCTTCCCTCCTCCCCAACAGCCTTCCCTGTTGCCACCCTCTTCCCCAGCAGCCTTCCCAGCTACCGCCCTCATCCGCGGCATCCTCCCCCTGTTGCTGCCCTCCTTCCAGCAGCCTCCCCCGGCGGTCGAGCCTCCTCCTACAGCCTTCCCTTGTTGTCGACCCTCCACCCAACAACCTTCCCGACCAACGTAGTCCCTCCGAGCAGCCTCCTTTGCTACCGCCAACCTTCCTTGCATCTCCCTTGCTGCCGCCTTCACTAAAAAAGTCACATACCTTGTATCCAGCCACCTCTCATCTAGGGCTGTCAAAAAACCTCGTTGTTCGCGAACAGCTCGTGTTCGGTTTGTTAAGTAGCTCGTGTTTGGCTCCGTTTACTTAACGAACGAGCCGAACACGAACAAGTTCTTAAAGCTCGCAAACAAGCCGAACACGAACAGCTCTTCGTTCGCTCGTGTTCGGCTCGTTTTAGCTCGAAATAAAAAATTTATATAATTATTTATATAACAATATATTACATATATTATTTATATTTATGTCTAAGTTTAAATCATAACATCTCATGTGGCAATATGGTTAGTGTCTTCTTTTGTATATATTTGGTCCAATTTCGAATCTCACACTTTATATTTATTTTCCTCAATTTAATTTTAACGAGCCAATTTCGAGCCGA
>NW_018252822.1:41734-52350 GCF_001263595.1 Phalaenopsis equestris
AATATTTAAATCGAGTCGAACACGAACACACTGTTCACGAGAAAAATTTTGAACGCGAACCGATATCGAACACGAGCTATTTCGAACAAGCCGAACACGAGCCAAGCCTGAGCTCGCTCAAGCTCGGCTCGTTTACAGGCCTACTCTCATCCCCTCCGTCATCGCATTAGGGTGTTGTTTATATTTGTTTTTGTTTATTTCCTGTTTTGAAGGGTCATCGTTGTAACCTGCTTGCATTTCAGCAATAATATTTATGTTTTCTATCACGGTATGGGTTGACAATATCAGAGCTAGCCTAACCCTACTCCTATCCTAAGGTTTTCTACTATCCACCCTTACCCCTCAACTAATTTTTTTTCTTTCATATCCTTATCCACCCCTTCTAAACCCAAACTCTAATCATACCACCACGGAGATACATGTCGGACCCCACCTGGTATGAGATACAGCGGGAGATCCATTGTCTGCAACAGAGATTGGCAAAGATAGATGATGGAACCCAAGAGGGATTAACCTTAACCACAATCTGGAGAGTCGGAGAGACTGGGATGAGGATTTGAATCTGTTCCACAGGAAATATATCAGCGATAAAGAATACCGACCACACCGCTTCGAAATTAAATATCAGAGGAGGCAGAAAGAAAAACCCACATATCAAGGCCACAAGAACTTCGGCATCAAAATAGATCTACCAGAGTTTGATGGAGGTATAGATCTAGATGAGTTTAATAATTGGCTACAGCCTGTTGAACGGATCTTCGAATATAAAGATGTGCTAGAAAATAAGCAAGTAAAATTAATAGCAATCAAGTTGAAAAAGAGTGTCTCTTTATGGTGGGAGAACTTACACGAGCATGGAAAAAAAGAATGCAGTAATAAGATAGTGGGAAAAGATGGAGAAGCCAATGCAAAATAATTATCTTCCACCTCATTACCGCCAGAACATGTTTTTAAGATTAATTAAAGGTGAGTAAATCGAGTTGGAGGAGCACATTATAGCCAAGTACTTGGGGAGCCTAAACCCCGCAAATAGCAATGTGGCGCAGCTATAGCCATACTGGACACTGGGGAATATTCAAATTATAGCCTTGAATGTAGAAAGACAACAGAAACGAAGCAAGCAGCAGTCATCCTTCAGACAGCAACCTTTAGTCAGGTTGTCACCAACAGCTACCACAACCGACAAAAGTACCTCGGGACGAACTAGCAAGATATGATAGGGAAATGACAGACCAAATCAACGTGGGAAGAAATAAGAGAAATGTAGCTTATTCAATACAATACTAGCCAGAAAGTGTTTCAGATGTCACGGCTGCGAGCACATAGCCTCCAGCTGTCCCACAAGCTGAGTTGTCACATTCACAGACCAAGACGTTGTCGAGAAAGTGGAGGACAAGGAGTCAGAGAATAATCCGAAGTAGGAACTTCAGCTATAGGGAGATGAAGGAGAATTATCAATCATCTGGAGAGTTTTACAGTCAGAGTCAGAGCGAGATCAATCCTGGTTGAGATATAGTATCTTTTGCACCAAGTACACGGTAAAGGGCAAAGTTTGCAGCTTCGTTATTGATAGTAAAAGTTGGGAAAATGTTGTGTCCATGCTGATGGTGAAGAAATTGGGACTTACCAAGCAGAGACATCTCCAATCCTATTCCCTTATCTGGTTGATGAATAAAAACAAGATATGCGTGGATCAACAGTGCTTGGTCAAGTTTTTGATTGGGGATCAGCTACAGGAGCAAGTATTTTGCGATGTGGTTCTAATGGGCGTTTATCACATTCTATTGGGTATGTCTAGGCAGTTTAATCACAAGACTCAGCACGGCGGCTTCAAAAATACTTACTTTCTTAAGAAGAAAGGAAAACGCATCGTACTATTACCAGTTAAAGATGCATGAGATGGAGGCGACATAGAGGAAGCATTAGTCCCACGAGCCACCTTCATGCAGTCAATTCAGGACGCTCTAGTGGCACTAGCATTAGTCCTCCTAGAAAGAACTGAGTGGAAATGTTAGACATCAGCACTACTACAGCCACTACTACAGAACTTCCAGGATGTGATGACCGACAGTCTTCTTGAGGGATTACCGTCGCTAAGGTAAATTCAGCACTGCCAAATCGGCCCGCCTTTAGATTGAGACTCGTGGAGTAATAGGAGTTACAACGACAGATAAAGGATCTCATCACAAGAGAACTAGTCATAGAGAATGTCAGTCTATGTGTTGTTCCCACCTTGATGGTACCCAAGAAGAACAGCTCATGATAGATGTGCATCAAAGGCAGGATCATCAACAGAATCACTATCAAGTATTAGTTTCTCATACCTCGCCTAGATGATCTTCTGGACCTGTTACACTGAGCCACCATCTTTTCTAAAATCAACTTGCACAAGAGTACCACCAGATACGGATGAGGCCAGGAGACGAGTTGAAGTCTGCTTTCAAGACACTATATGCTTTATACGAGTGAACAATTATGCCTTTTGACTTGCAAACACGCTCGGCATTTTTATGAGATTGATGAAATAGGTATTCCAGACCTACATAAGAAAATTTATGGTGGTCTACTTTGACGATATTCTAGTGAACAATCGATCTGAGGAGCACTTACAATACCTGAGCGAAGTGTTTGAGGTATTGCAATCTGAAAAAGTTTCACTTCATGAGAAATCAGGTATGCTTTTGGGTTATATCGTGCCTAGTGCAGGCATTCAGATGGACCCTACAAAGATCAAGGCCATTATAAGTTGGACCACAACGCAGACATTCACTGAGCTGAGATAGTTTAGGGGGCTAGCGTCGTTTAATAGAAGTTTCATCCAGAACTTCAGCACTATTACTGCCCTTTTAACGGAGCTTTTTAAAGAAAATGAGTTCACTTGGACGGTTGTACCTCAGAACAATTTCAACACCTTGAAGGAGAAAGTGACTCAGGCACCAGTTCTAACAATATTTGATTTCAACCAACTGTTTGAGGTAGCGTGTGATGCATCCAACATGGGAATTGGGGTTGTGATGCATCAGGGGGGTCACCCCATTGCTTTTCTCAATGCAAACCTGAATGACTCCAAGAGGAAGTACTCAACATACAACAAAGAGTTTTATGCGATTGTAAGAGCTCTTAAGCACAGAAGCCACTACCTGCTGACAAGCGAGTTCACGCTATTTACGGACCACGAAGCCTTGAAATTCCTAAATAGCTAGAGCAAACTGAAGGGCCGACACGCTACTTGTGTAGATTTTTTAGTATCACTCCAATTCTGCTTAAACACAAGGGAATCAGAACCGCGTAAGAGAAGCACGGAGCCGTCATCACCTATTAAGCACGTCGATGCAGACTCGTGTTATGGGGTTCGAGATAGTAAAGGACTTGTAAGATGCAAACGAAGACTTCAAGGAGATTTGAGAGCGATGTCAGGAAAACCAAAGTCGATGGTACCAAAATAAGTTGTGCATATTCTCGGGTGCTTGTTGAGGAAAGTCATTGTTCAGGAGAGCCACAACTGAGGTTTGGCAGGACATTTTAACAAGGGCAAAACTCTTGCACTCGTGAGAGCACTTATTTTGGCTCCGACTGACGAGAACTGTGGAGCGACATGTACGAAAGTGCAGGATTGACCAAAGGGCAGAATGTAGGGACGTACTCTACCTTACCAGCACCAAAGGCATTTTGGGTAGACGTCAAAATGGACTTCATGGTGAGTATCCCAAAGACGCAGAGGAACAAGAAGTCTGTGATGGTTGTGCTGGACCGACTCTCGAAGATGACACATTTCGTACCTTGCCACCGGACACTGGATGCGTCTCATGTCGCTGACTTGTACTTCAAAGAGATCATGAGATTGCATGGATTCAACAAGACCATCACCTCCGACAGAGATGTCAAATTTCTGAGCAATTTATGAAGGACCTTGTGATTGAAGTTGGCACCAAACTCCAATTCAATTCAGCAGCTCATCCACATAAGGACGGTCAGTCGGAGGTAGTAAACAAGAGGCTAAGAAACCTTCTTAGATGCTTCGTGGGAAAGAGCATTAAGCAGTTGGATTGCATTAGGGATCGCATTCTACATCATGTCGAGGTTGCATACAACAGATCCGTGAATCAGAAGACAAGGCGCACTCCGTTCGAGATTGTGTACAGGTGCAATCCGCTCACGTCACTTGAGTTGGTACCACTCGTGCCGACATCAAAGATCAGTGAGGATGTTGAAGAATGAGTTCACAAGATTCAAAAACTCCATGAGAAGGTTGGAAAGAAGTGTTAGACCCAAAGGTCTCCCTTTCCTTCTCTGTTTGTCGCTCCCTCCTCTCTTGCCTATTTTGTTTGCCGCCCAAGGGAGGAGCACTCCCTTCCTATTCTATTTCCTAGCTATAATATAGTTACTCTTTTGTCTTGCTTAAGGTTTAGTTCTTGGTTATCTCTGGATAGTGTTACTTGGAACATAACTTAAAAGAACATATGGAACACAAAAATGACTAAAATAAAGAAAATTTGCATAATTAAGGAAGTTAGGACAATATATTATGCTAATGATGAAAAATGAGAATTAAAAATACAACACTCATTGAATTTATACGAATTTTGATGGCTGAAATTTGAGAAAGAATGAAAATGATAAAAAAAACTTGAAAATGACTAGCTAAATTTATAAGCTCGCCAATGAGTATATGAGCTCCTCGGTACCTACCAAAATAATCAAGACTACAAAGGGTTAATTACATACATAGCACCTGATACATTGTTATTTAAAGATCTAGCACTCTCTTTCATCCATTTTTCAAATTCTCCCTGAAATATCAAAATTCATGAAAATACCCCAGCCCATATTTTTCATTTTTATCAAATTCTCAATAGTGTGATCCTGGCACGCGTAGATACATCGGTTCGGTAGTTCAAAAAGAACACCTAGGTTCTAGTTTTTGTAAATAGCTATTTTTTGGGTGTTATGTATTTAATTATCTTGACTGTAAAAGATGACTGCATTTGACGATGGTAAAGTAAGGGTCCCTGTATGAGGGCAAATGAATGGCACTAAGAAATAAATGCATACGAAAATAATTATAACATAAAAGAAATGAATACAACAAAAAGTAATTGTTAAGTAATCAAAATGATTCAAATTAAAATAGGATCACATCAATAATCTGCATGAGTTCAAATCTTTTTATTGATTATTAAGATATTTACAAATATTATTCAAAATTAACTCATCATTTCAATAAATGTGACTACATATGTTCATGAATAAATGTAACTCTTCATGTTGCTGCTTATCATTTAAAATTTCAACTCTTCGTTCTTCATTTTAATGGTTTTTCATGCAAACTTTTCATCTCAATGGCTAACATGAAAGGGTGTAACTCTATGCCTATAAAACCCACCAAGAATTTCATTAAAGGATTTTTCCCTAAAATTCATGAAAATATCATAAAGCTCTTTACCAAATGAGTTTCCCTCTTTCCTGACAAATTTGTGATAGTATAAGAAAAACATTTTTACTCTACTCAGTTCCATCTAATTTTAGGCATTCAACAAGAAAAATAGTTTTAAATATCTTTATAAGATTTATGCTATTGTAAAGATCAAAGAGACTGTAGAGCGTTGTATCTAAGAAGCAAAGATTTGTCAGAAAATCCCATGCCAACAAGGTAATTTGCTCCAATGACAATGCTGGAAATATTTGAATCCCAGTCAAATAAGCCAGTCTTTTTTTTATTTTAATATTTCTAAATATTAGCTTATTACAAACATTGTACACTTCAAATACCCCATAATCCAACTTCTTACTCAAACCTAGGATTTCATATATGTTATGAGTTTTAAATAACAAGCAATGCAAATGCTTGTCTCTAGAAATTCAAAAGGGATGAGTTTTAAAAATGTACAAATCCAATTCAAAAATTTACACTTGAAACATGATGGCAATCCTGAGACAATTTTAACCGGTAGTTATGAGCATATCCCAGTTGTGCAAGTCCTAAGGTTTACTCAATAGTTTAACTAATTTTTGAATATAAGAAATTACAAGGCAGTGACATGGCAATTTATTTGCTTGTACAAGAAATAAGATCTTAAATGCATGCATAGATGAAGATTCAAAAAGCAACTAAACCAATATAACACTGCAAATACCACTAAGAAACATGAGTATGAAAATTAATCAAGGGAGGGAATATTTAATGCCATAACTAATATAAATTCAATTGTATTAAAATATATGACGTGGTTGTCAATAAAATAAAACAATAAATACTTAATTACCTAATTCTGTACCGCATACACCCTTAGGCTCTCCAGTTGAACCAGAACTGTACATCAAATAACAAAACTTTCTCTGTCTATTGCTCTCACATGGCCATGCTAAATTTGTAAACTGGGCAACACTCTTCACAAACTTTTCTTTCATAGAAAAATACAAAACCAAAGTGCCACATCTGTCAACAACCCAATCAGTACTAGAAACATTCATTTGGCGCCCTTCAAATTGCATGGTGGAATCAGCCTTCACTTGAATAACAAGACAGGATCTTGAAGAAGAAACAACAGAAAGTATCCTTTCCTCCGGCCAGGATGGATCCAATGGCAAGAAGGCCTCCCCACACCTTAAGATGGAAAGGACGGCAACAATATATTCTACCGACGGGCCAATTTGCACTCCAACTATACGAGGCACATAACTCGTGGAAGGAAGACCAAGCCCATCAAATTCTCCAAGGTCGAACCCATAAGGAGAATAATCAGCATAACCTGGAAAAAATCTAGGACATTTAGTAAGGTGGAAGCATTTCTATGTCCTTTCATCACCATTAATTACATGCAAGGAACCAAAAAGCATGAAATCATTTTATGGTGAAGCAGGAGTTCGAAACTTTCAAAGAAACGTGTTTCCAGACTAATGATCCGGCAATCAGTGCAAATAAAAACATAGGTTCTCAAATGGTGCATATAGGAACTATAAAGGAAAACGTTTCAAATGAAAACAGTTCACATTTTAAAGATATCAACTGTAACCAAACTTTAGACGCGACTTGTTATTTTACTATTATGTTAACAAGAAAAAACATATGCAGACCAGCTGAAAGAATACACCCGCAACAAACAAGAATACAACTAATTTTCACTGGCACAGACAGCATTCGTAAATGGAAGAAGTAACAAAATGAAACAATCACAGAAGAACAGATTATTGAAAAAACTGAATCTATTCCTAACCTGGATGATTCAGATGATGGGCAGCATCACCGCCGTCCAGGACAAAGCGAATGCGACGGCTAAGAGAATCAACCGCGGACAGGAGTTCCTCGTAAGTGAAGCACTCATCGCCAGGAAATAATCGAGGAGAAGAGGATATGCAGTCGGCGTCGAAGTTGAGGTCAAAACTAGATATGGCGACGGGGGTGGACGAGGAGGAAGATGCCTCCTTTAGCCTCGCACGGGAGTCCCTGAATAGACCGCCGTCGGCTTGCACGATGGCGACGCGACGGGGATCCTTGGTAGCGGAGATGAAGAATTCATGGGAGATGCAGCAACCAGGCATCTCTCCCGTTAACTTCAGGTGAACGAAGGAAGCAATGTCCTCGGCGTTATGTGTGGCTGCTCATGCACTCAAGTTTACATTTATAATCTTACTGCCACAAAAAAGTGGGTTACAAGTTTGGGCAGGGAACCCTCCAACAAAAAAAAAAAACTACATTCTGCATTAGGATTCCACCAAATCAAAGTATAATTCTATGCAAAAATACTCTTCAAAATACATAAATCCAAAAAAAAAACACCAAAAACGTTTTAAGTATACCCCACAAAATAAAAAATTGCACCAACGAAGAAGTGTAATGTTGAATTTATCTAAAAAACCATCCAGAAGACATAGTTGTAAAATACTTCAGTCAATCCTCGCAAGTAATCAAAACCACATATATTCACCAAAGTAATAATAAAATAAAAAAAACATATAACTAAAAAAATTAAGACCAAAGGATCTCCCTGAATTCTCATCATTGCCTCAATTATCCCATGTAATGCCGAGAAAAACTAGTTATAAAGAAACATGTTGCAATACCACTAGCCCCTCAATCTCATACAAAATAACAGGTTTTACTTCCAAACAATGCCACCATTAAAATTCCAGCCTCAAACTATGCAGTTTTTTGAGCAAGGAAGTCATCCCAGCAAGTTTGTTGAGGTAACCGCCATACATCAACTCATTATCAAACTTGCCTGGCAGATCCTTATCAACAACGCTCCAAATTTCACAATCAAACCCTTAAATACATGATGTTTATATTATCACCATGTCACAAAATTCTTAAAGCCTGAGAAATATTGCTTAGCTCCAAAGAGTCTAACTCCACATCAATGAATTTGAATTTTAAACTTATCGCGACTTTAACCGCCAATAAGACGGCCTAGACTTCTGATTCCAAAGCGCAATTAGCTAAACATGGGGAAAGCAAAAAAGCATAAACATTTACTAGCATGATCTCTAAGAACACTTCCAGCACCCGCTTTCCCATTTGAGCAACTTCCATCTGTGTTCACCTTTATCCATGGGTTGCATGGTTTCCTCCATATGATTTGCCTAATACATTTTCCTTCTTCTGAGTAATTACCTCCTGGAATTTATGCTATAAGAAACTAACCCCTACATCAAAAGTGGCTTTCACCTTACCCTAATTCATTATTTTCTATATGTATGCAACTATATTATTAGCTACACTTTCCTCCTTAACTGCACCTCTTCTTGTTTTTTGGAGTTTAATGTTGTCTAAATAAACCACATTATTATATATTGTATCAAGTTTCTAATATGATTTGTATTTACTCCCAAATTCAACCAAGCAATACATTATTTCATAGAATGCCACCCAAATCCAATGCTTGCAAGTCAATCCTCGACCCAATATTTTTCCATTCCATAACTACATGTGCACAAGAAAAAACACATGTATCAAATTTTCATCCTCCATCCTACAGAGGGTAAATTGAGATGGAATACGCAACCTCTTTAATTTTGAGATGTCATCATTAGGGAGTAGTGTATGATAAACTAGCCAAATAAAGAAAGACATAGAATGAGATAGCTATTTGCACCATGCATTTTAGCTGAATCCACTTTCACCCAATGATGTAAATTTTGATAGATAGCTTTTTGTTATAGAGATGTTGGCATATTCCATAAGCACTTTGTCTTTCTTTTTTTTTTTACTGGTTATGTTCCATAAGCACTTTGTCTTTCTTTTTTTTTTTACTATCGAATGGAATCTCAAAAATTTTGCCTACTAAATCATTCCTCACAAGTACATTCAACATCTTCATATTTTAGTTATTTCCAACACAGCAATCAGCCACTTGTTTGTTACCCTGCCCTGCAATATGTGAATCATCTAGTTCCTCCATATGTCAGTTATCCTTCGAAAGGAAAGATTGCCTTCACCAAAATTCCAAAATATCTTTTTGTCAGCATATGATCTCACTTTTAACATGCCTTTTGAAACATTAGAGTCACCACTTATAACCTCCACTTGAGAAGGGTGTTTGCCCTTATAGTATTTAGCAAACATATATTGAGCCCATGTGCGTTTTAAGTTGTTAGTTATAGTTGTTTTTATCTGCTTTAATTTAGTCTTAACTATTGTTATCATTTCATTTTCATTTAAATCTTCAATCTAGATAAAATTTACATTTGAGTTTAACAAGTCAATTTATATAGTTCAACCAACCTCGTGGGATCGATGCTTGGTTTTTTTTAAGGAAAATCCTATATTTCTTTGAAACGATACTTATACTTGTGTGGTATCTCTAGTGTGAACAACTATTATTTATTTTTTATATCATTATATTTATTCACACTAGCTACTGAATATAAATTGGGTCAAGTTTTTGGCAATATTTTGGAGATTAAAAATACAATTAATTGCGGGTGGGGTCAAGTTTTTTGTGTCCTTACCGATGATAGGTGACCGACGACTTTATATATGCTAAAAAATATAAGATAAATATGGACGTAATAAATATTCAATAATTCTAAAGTCACACTTATCAACACAAATATATGTATCGCTCAAGTAATATAGGGCTATAATGAAGTCCTAGATATCGATTCCACAGGGAGTGGTTTAGAACTGCGAACTAAGAATTTAGAAAAGCAATACTTTAATCGCAACAACGAAGTTCAATTTGTTTATCTGTCACTAATAGGAAATTGAAATAAATATATAATTTTAATAACTAATAAATAACTAATGATACTAATGAGAGTTTAAATGTGATATTCAATATATAAGAAAGCATTCTTCTCCTTGTCAAGAAATTATAGTGAAGGGATAAAGTGAATCAATTTAAATTGTATTGTGTCATAGGAGCATACTTATTCTTTACCCTCTGGTCCATGCGTAAAGAACATTGACTAATTTTACGTTTATTTACCGAATCTGCAGCTAGGCTGGGAGGATATCGGCTCTCACTTCGGAGCTCCCACGTTCCTCTCATTTGAGGGCTATTCAAACGATAGGATCGAATTGGGGATTTTAGTCTGTCACTCTAAAATCTCTAATTCTACGCCCGATAATATTATTTCCCTATTTATTTTCACCCAACTTCCAAGGGCTTTGACCT
>NW_018252822.1:52697-53660 GCF_001263595.1 Phalaenopsis equestris
TTTACAGCACACAGAATTCCTCTTTGAAGTGGCAAGGAGGAAGAAATCTCTCACTTTCCCTCCACTCTTACAATCTCTCGAGGAATTCTTCACACTTTTGGCACTCTACCAACCACTAATGGATACTTTCTAACCTCCAGGAACTCTAGACTCTCTTCCAACCCCCTTTTCTTCTCTATCAATTTTTAACCAAAATAGTCTTGTAAAGTTGTGGATGAGCTTTCCCAAGAGTTGCCTAAGCAACCCTTCAAAATTTGGCCTTATCCAAAGCTTGAGTAGGCATAACCGCCGAGCTCGCCATCGGCGGCCCTCGAGGGCGCCATCGGTGGACTTCTGGAGAATTTTGCCTTGTAGCCTCGGGAAAGACACGCCGTCGGCGGCGTCAATGGCTTTGTCGGTAGCGTCGATGGCGTCGTCGGCATCCTTAGTTCAAATCTCCACATTTTGGTCTTTTTCGCTCCAAATTTGCTCCTTTTTGCATCTTTTTGGTCCATTGACCCTAATTCATCATTCCTGCAACAAAACATCAAAAATTCCTTTTTTTAAAGTTCAATATCATTAAAAACAGTATATAATAGGTATGAAAATCTCGACATATTTTTCTTTGGTCAAAATCCCCCAAACTTAACTATTACTTGTCCTAAAGTAATTTTAGTATTATATAAAAGTTATGATCTACTGCACTAAAGTTTTAATTTAGAAATACTAAAAGTTTGATTTAAATAAATATCATAGTGAGATTTTTAGAAAAAATTCAAGTAATTGAATTAACTTTGTAGGCACAAGATTATCTAGTCATCAAGTTTAAGAGTTCTAGCCTTCTATTCATTTCAAGAATGACTATATGTTGCAATATTAAGTCACTTAGAATATTCAAAAGATAGGAACTTCATGAGAACTCTACTAGTAAAAGAACTATTCCATAAATATAAGTTCAGGAATGTATTTAAGTTTTCCCTTTAG
>NW_018252822.1:54387-56516 GCF_001263595.1 Phalaenopsis equestris
GCAAAAATAAAAATCACATTATATTACAATCCACAATACTACTCAACATCTATTAAACTACACATGCACATTTAACTGTAACACTAACTTTATAACAAAAATTAAAATTATCCAAGTACACAAAATAATAAAAATGAAAGTCCAAATACATAGACATCCATTTCTATTACAAAAAGATTACATAAATAAAAGTACAAATAGAAGTACACCAATTTATTCAATATCAAAATCCTAAGCTATGTATTCATCGCCTTGATCAGTAGGTGGATTGGGCTGATACTGAGTATATCAGGGGCACTCAGGAAAAGTAACATCAGGCTCACCTCTGTAGTGTCGGGCCTGAGCTTTATAATAAACAATCTCAAAATCTAAATGCCTTTGAAGGTACTCACTATGGTAATCGTGTCGACGTTCTAAACTCCAATCCTTTCATTTATCAATTTTATGCTTTTCTGCTGTAAGATCAACTCATTCATCAAATCAGAGAGGGTAGGAGAACCAGAAGGTGGAAGGTCATAACTTATAGAGGGAATATCTATACTAGAAGAAGGTTCTTAACTCCTACTTCCAGTTCTCCATTTCTCATGGGATTCATAAGTCTTCAAATTAGCCTTACAAATGGGCTTCATAGGGTAAACTCATTCTTCATCATCTCCAGCTTCCACTCAAGAAAGTTTGCAAATTGCATAAATAAGGCCAGGATGTCCTAGACCTCCACTAGTCTCACTCCTCGCCGTAGTCAATATATTCTTAAAAATTAGTCTCCCCATATTTATAAATCTATTATTTTGAATACAGAAATTCAGAATAACTCTATCTCTAGTTACCTCACTATGGTGATAGGTTGGTAACAGAGTAGAGGAAATAACATAGTGCCACGCCTTAGATGTGGCATTCAGCATGGAAGCAAAAAAATTTACCCGTTCTCGTTGCTTTATCTTCCATGTTCCTTTACCATCAGTGAGAAAGTTGATCACATCATTTAGGGGGTCGTCCATCGTACTACAGGATTCATATTGACAACTATAAGAATCGGTGACTTCATATAAAGTGTTGATGCAGGCGACAGTAAACTCAACAGGAAATCCACGCACTTGAACGATTCCGTCATCAGAATAAATTACATTGGCATAGAACTCCTTCACAACATTTGCATCAGCTTTATTGGTGGTGTAACAAAAGTTTTCTCACCTCCGCTCGACAATAACTAGTTCAATTTTTCCTCCCGGACTTTCAAAAATTCGATCTTGTATGCACTTTGTCCCTTTAAATATGGAAGCAAACTTTGTTTGAGCCATCGCATTGACGAAGCGAGACTCGTCAAACTCAACCTGTCTCTTTTGACGTGCAACCATTTCAATCTAATCAAACTATAGAAAAATTCCAAAAATTACTTCAAATATGCAAATCATGGCTTCCAATATTAATTCTAAGAGTTCAACACTAAGATCCATGAATTTCTTCCCAAATTTTCTTCACATTCTCAAATATTTTGGATCTCCTCAATGTGGAAGAAATCCATGGTGAAAATCAAATATTTTTAGCTTCGAGTGAAGCTCTTACATAGAGATGATCAAATCCGGTGTCAAAAAGCCTTGAAATTGCCACCCAATCCAAGATCTTTCAAGCCCTAGTTCAAAAATGGTGTTTTTAGGAGGAAGGTTTTGATGAATAGTGGTGGTTGACTGGTCAAAATTGCGGTTAAAGGTATTTTTTTAGGATCCCGCCGTCGGCGGGGAAACGGCGGGGTCGATGGCGCCGTTGGTTCGCTCTATCGGAATTTAAATCCTAAGCCTCGGGAAAATCTCGCCGCCGGCGGCGTCGAGGGCGTCGCCCATCGGCGGCGTCGAGGGCGTCGTCGGCGGCGTCGAGGGCGCCGTCGGCGGGCTCTATTGATTTTGTCCAAATTCTAGATTTTCGTGATTTTGATCAATTCGAAGCCTTAAAGACATCCTTTTAATCATTATAGACATAATTTTAAGTGACTAAATGTTGTACTTAGCACATATAAACTTTCACAACACAAAACATCACATTTATATATAAATTCCAAGGGGTACAATATACGTTAAATAACACACCAAAGTCTGGTATTTTCTCAACCTCAATACATTAATTCAGCATCAAAA
>NW_018252822.1:59428-60560 GCF_001263595.1 Phalaenopsis equestris
TAATATTATAAAGTTGTTCATCAGGGAAGCTGTCTGTAATTTCATTGTCGGTGTCAGATAATTCATGGTTTTCTAATTTTGACAAATGATCAGCAATTTGATTATCAGTTCCCTTTCTATCAATAACCATAAGATCAAATTCTTGCATTAAAAGTATCCATCTAATCAACCTTGGTTTGGCATCCTTCTTTTGCATTAGATATTTAATAGCAGAGTGATCAGTCTGTACAACACATTTAGCTCCAATTAAATAAGATCTAGATTTATCTAAAGCATACACAATGGTCAGTAACTCTTTTTCAGTAACAATATCATTAATTTATGCTTCATTAAGAGTTTTACTAGCGTAGTATATAAATTTAAAAATCTTTTCATACCTTTGTCCAACAACAAATCCAATAGCATAATCACTAGCATCACACATCAATTCAAATGATTTCTCTCAATTAGGTGAAACTAAAATAGGGGCTGTGATCAATTTTTCCTTTAATAACTCAAAGGCATTTAAACTGTTTTCAGTAAATTCAAATTTCTTGTCCCTCTAAAAGTTGGAATAGAGGTTTGGTAATTTTTGAAAAATTCTTAATAAAACGCCTGTAAAAACCAACATGTCCAAGAAAACTCCTAACCTCTCTTACATTAGTAGGAGGTGTTAGTTTATATATAACTTGAATTTTTGCAGGGTCTGCTTCTTCCATACCAACTTATGAAATTTTATGTCCTAACACAATTCCTTTTTCAACCATAAATTGACATTTCTCCCAATTCAGAACTAAATTAGTTCTTTCGCATAACTCTAAAAATTTTTCAAGATAATTTAAGCATGCGTCAAATGATATTCCAGATACAGAGAAATCATGCATAAATACTTCCAATCTATCATCAATTAACTTACTAAATATGGACATCATACATCTCTGGAATGTTGCAGGTGCATTACATAATCCGAAAGGCATTCTTCGAAAAGCAAAAGTTCCAAATGGACTAGTAAATGTTGTCTTTTCTTGATTCTCAGAAGCAAAAGGAATTTTATGGTAACTGATATATCCATCTAAAAAACAAAAATATTTTTGTCCAGCAAGTCTATATACTACCTAATCTAAAAAGGGTAAAGGGGAGTGATCTTTCCTGG
>NW_018252823.1:0-615 GCF_001263595.1 Phalaenopsis equestris
ACTAGATAACTCAAACTCGTCGCGGTAGGAGCTTGTAGCTAGCTTGGTAGGCGGCACGACCATCTTCAACAGCAAAATCTGTCTTCCCCAGCTAAACCAATCTTCCTTCCTTAGACCTAAACAACAAAGCCATAGAACTTCGAGGTTGCCGAGGTTGCTTGATCATAGGATTTTGAGGTTGCTTGCTTATGCAACGTAAATCCTCATACTTATATTGTAACCTTGCTATAGAATATAAGCCCTAACTCGTCTTAGGATTCCGAGGGTGTTGTTTGTCACGACCTAAATCCTCACATCTTCCAGACCATTTAGTCATTTGGGTGATCATTTCACACGAATGTAAGCCCTATTTAATGAAATTGGCAGGATGAAACATCTAAATATTTCTCCTCAAAATTGAAGCCAAACATTAGGATAGCTTGGTAAGTCACCGAGGTTCGCCTCTGGATCCATGACATCCCCTAGTTCTTCCTCCTTTGGATTCTACAATAAAATGTTCCAAATTTGAACCAATCCCCTTGCACACCTCTATGTCCGATTTCGTTAAAGAGTCCTACCCCTTGAAATTCCTTGAAGATAA
This sequence comes from Phalaenopsis equestris, assembly GCF_001263595.1. Classification (NCBI taxonomy): domain Eukaryota; kingdom Viridiplantae; phylum Streptophyta; class Magnoliopsida; order Asparagales; family Orchidaceae; genus Phalaenopsis; species Phalaenopsis equestris. The sequence continues at coordinate 581 of NW_018252823.1, forward strand.
TGTTTCTTGATTTTTATCGAGAGTCTTCTTAAGTG
>NW_018252823.1:1192-5352 GCF_001263595.1 Phalaenopsis equestris
TTAAATCGTACAGCAGAGCTATACGAATGCCTAAAGAAAAAAGTGGAGGATTTATGTTGCGCTAGGCAAGCAACCTCGAAATCCTATGGATTGTTGTTTAATTTCTAGGAAAAAGAAATGGTTTTGTTGGGGAAGACATGATTTGTTGTTGAGGATGGTCGTGTTGCCCACTGCGCTAGCTCCAAGCTCCCCGACATGACGAGTTTAAGTTTTCTAGGGTGTCTAGTTCTAGTGTTAAATGAAACGGCCTTATGTTTATAGTCCTCTAAACATCCTATATAAAAAGGAAACATGTTTTAATTTATAAAAAATTAAAGTGTGCGATGCAACAGGAGAATGCATGTGGAACAATAACAAGTAGAAACAGGAACAGTATAACGTGCTATACAGAAAGAATAGTAGCAAGTAGAAACCCAAATAATATAACATGCTATACAGTACAGTAGCAGGTAGGAACAAAAATGGTATAACATGCTGTACAGGAAGAACAGTAGCAAGTAGCAACAGGAAAATAAAGCACTGTACAATGTAAAGCAAACCTGTACGCTCGTGAGATCCGATGTTCCTTAAGTATAGCTAGCCTAAATGCATCTCAAAAGCAAAGTCCGGAAGAAAATGTCATCCAAGAAATATGAAGAAGAGTGTAACAACGACTCATGACAGAAAACTTGAGAGAATCAATGAAAAAGACTCAAGTAAAAGAAAATCCTCTAAAATCCTAGGAAAATCCCGAAAGAAAGGAAAAGTAACATGAGTGCCCTGTCCCAAAGCTTCGATAAAACAAAAAAAAGATTCAGATGAGGGGGACTGCATGCATTCATATGGGACTAGGCTCAGCTGTATATTTATTCTCGAGGGTCCACGAAGGCTAATCGGTCACCTGAATGTATAGAACCCGCCACTCGTCTAGAATTTTGTCTTGAACCTCACTTATGGGTTATTTCCCAGCCTAAACGAGTATTCTTCAGGTGGACAACCAGCTTTAAAGTGTGTTTTATGTCTTTTTTTAGCATGCATACAAATTTTAAACATGCAAAGAAGAGATATCAATTTTGTTTCGTAGAAATGTGTTTTTTTTTTTTTTTGCTTGAAAAAGGTTCATCAAAACTTATTTTTTTTTTAGAAATCTTCGTTGTCCACGAGTCGATTACATTGTCGGGCGTGAGACTGCCAATCATCTGAGGTGAGCCAACTCCCGCTAGACTTTTTTTGTTGAAGGATACCATATCCTATTGTTTATCAAATGTCTAGATCTTGATGTTATAGGATAGGGCATCTTTCTGCTCTATCTTTGGTGTGCCTTTATCATCAACACGGTACGCCCCAAAACGACTACTTGCGACCTTGCTTGATGGTTTCACGTATAGCAAAAGGCTATACGTGGACACTTATGCATCGTACATAAGCATCGAAAACCGAACCAAGAAGCAAGGAAATAAAAGAACAAAAATGAGGTGAGAGAGAGGAGACACTGAGATCCATCTAAACACCGAAAAGGAGAATGGATCAGTTCTCAAAACTCGTATCGAAAAGACCTGGAAAAGTAGGGCCCAAGGTCTTTCCCAACAAACATAAAGGGCAGGCTCGCGCTAATTTTTCCCAAACCCCAAAGACATAGGATTGATCAAGTCCACCAAATGTTTTTCCAAAATGAGGTTTAACATCTCCCAAACTTAAAAAAAAAGTGACCTCAGGGAAACCACCACCAATATTTCCCAACTCATACCAAAATCAAAATTTCTCCAACCTTCAAATTAATTGCCTTATACGTTGAATGAGCAAGAAATCCTCCCATAGAACCAAATAAATGCTCACGGCCGGAGTCAATAAAATAGAGGAAACAACAGCTAGGGCTCTCGGCCAAAGCAACCCACAAGGCAACCTCGGCCAAAGCAACCCACAAGGGAGGTAATCACTAAGGCTCACGGCCCAACGTAGCATGGGACAGCTGCTAAGGCTCATGGCAAAGGCAACCCAAGGGAAAACAAGTGAGGCTCACGGCTAAGGCAAACCCAAGACCAAAAGAAGCTCACATCTAAGGCAAACCTAAGGAACAACAAGTGAGGCTCACGGCTAATGCAAACCCAAAAGAACCACCAGTGGCTACTATGCTTCCCCGACAAACATAAGAGGATAACTAGAGCGATTATAATTTTTTTTTTTGATGGAAAACTTGATTCAACAATAACATTCAAGCCAATCAAACCTAGCACACCAAACGACCTCCAAGCCACCTCTCGTGTAAGGGCAAGGCAAAGCAAATCGAGCTCTCAACTAGAGCCAACAAAAATCATAACCAAAGCCATTTTCGGGTAGGGGCAGAAAAATACACAAGACAGGCCACCCAACAAGCTCTCGGGTAAGGGTCAAAGGCAAGCAAGGTACGATACCAATGCTCTTGAGTGAAGACAAGTATAAGGAATCAATCATGTGCTCTCGAGTAGGAGCTAAGACAAACAAACCAAGCTCCCAAGTCAAGCCAAAACGGAGCCCAACAAGGACCAAAACCGAGTCCAGCAATATTAAAATCCATGCTTCCATAAAAAAAAAAAGATGTTCTAGCCATTTCAAGCCAAAGCCGAGACTCCAAACCAAGCCAAACTTAGCCTCCAACCCAAGGAATAACCTGCATGTCTAAATATTCCAAGCATACAACGATTCCAACAAATTTTTTAGCAGGGGAGATGCCTCACGAGGAGCTAAACCAAGCCCTCAAAAAAAGATACAAAGCTTTCTAGATAAAATAAGCTTCTTCCTAACATGCATTCCAAGTAAAGGAAAGCCGCAGGAGCTAAACCAAGCCCCCACATATGTATAAAAAGTACAGTGAACTCTCTAGCATTCATTTTAAGAAAGAGCAAGTCTTAAGATGCCAAAGCCAAAACCCCCTAGCATGCATGAAAGACCAAATAGATTCTTCAATATCTCATGCTAAACAAAAGATAAACAAAAAGTTTCACAATTCACATCCCAACATGCTTGCAAGAGGTGTATAAATTATTCGAAATCCATGCTTTTAATTATCCAAATTGCTGCCAACATAAACTGATATGATAAATAGAAAACATGCCATATATCCACCACTTTAAGCAAGTATCCAAGTCATATTCTAACACATGCTCACATTTCATCCTTCACATGTGAATATCTCAAAAATATATGAAAGTAAAGTAAACTAACATGTTGTACCATCCAACAGGGCCATGCTTAAAGGCTCGGCAGAGAGAAAACCAAAAGCAAACAGGGCTCTGAGAAGGGGGGGGAGAAGAGTACCTTCCTTTGATGCAAATGTAAAGCACCACAAAACCAGAAACCACCTCAAGGAGATGCTCTGATGCTCTCACAGAAATCTCCTCGTAAACTCCTCCTACAGCCAAAAATCTCTACTCCTCTCCTCTTTAGCAAACTTTTTCAACAACCCCCAAAATTCTAAAAGAACCTATGTTTATAGGCAGAGAAGAGAGGAGAAGAGAAAAAAGATCACCCCACCACCCACGGTACTTGAATCGAGCCAAAAAAAAAAAACTGCATTCCCTGCTCACAAAAGGCAAAACAAACGAAACACCAAGTGGCGAGCCTGTGGCAGCGAGGAAAGTATCGGGAGGAAGAGAGAGTTTTTCATTCAAGTGTACCAGTGAGCAAGCTTCCCAGAGTCAAACTACCAAGAAAAGGAAAAAACCACAGTCCGGGGAGACTGGCACAGCTTCGGGAAGGAGGACCGCGGGCAGAGAGTGTCAAGCAAGGACAAATGATAAGTCAACTTTCTCTCGCGTGGAGGAGGAGGAGCTCTCGTAACAAAATCGGTGTCCTTCCTAGCCAAAATCGATGTTCCGGACGCGCTGGCGCAGTCTGTTTTGTCATCCGAGGTCGTTCGGACGACGTCGTCGACAATCGGGTCAAAAACACGTCAAAATTCAAATTTCACAAAATTTCGACCCGCGATCGATCGTCTCGACAAGTTTATTCGAGTCTTCAACAGGTAACGATGCAGGCAATTTGGATTGTGGCGATCAGACGTGCTGATTCTTTGAATTGAAAAGTTTGTCCGCGCGGGACTGCGAATTGTGCAGAAGGCCAATTTAAGGCTCAAAAGGTCCTATAGGAATTCATTTTGGGTTTCTCCATGTAGTCATGTTGGTTTCACCCTTCTAAGTGCTAGA
>NW_018252823.1:5418-6359 GCF_001263595.1 Phalaenopsis equestris
CAAAATTCAAATTTCACAAAATTTCGACCCGCGAAACTTAGTAAATGGATAAATTCAGTATCATAAAAGAAAAGGGGGAAATTACATACATGCAGGCGATGTAGATTGTGGCAATCGGACGCGCAGATTCTTCGAATTGCGAAGTTTGTCCGCGCGGGAGTGCAAATTGTGCAGAAGGCCAATTTAAGGCTCAAAAGGTCCTATAGGAATTCATTTTGGGTTTCTCATGTTGGTTTCACCCTTCTAAGTGCTAGAAGTCGATACCACACACGCGAAACTCCAAAAGGGTACAAAAGTGGGTTGAATTTCTAAAATGAGGCGGGTCCCATTTCTAAAGTTCTAAGATAGTCAAAGGGAGATCCCTAAGGCTAGATCCTAAACCCTAAGAGGAAGACTAGACCTCACCAAAAATGAGGTCAACAAATGGACCCCCAATAGGTATGGTGTGCCGGACGAGCACACCGCGCGTATTGGTGTTGACCGAAAAGATCAACGAAACCAACACGAAAGTCTAGGCTAACGTACCTAGAACAAAGCGTAAAAGTGAGTGATAAAAACATATCCACTGGGGATTAGAAGATGGATTTCAAACTGTCGAGTTTCAAGTGTAAATTTCGGATTCGTGTGAAGATTTGATTTGGAAGATTGCAATAGGAGCTCCTAAAGCAACGCAGAATCGGATGTAAAATCCTCAACCTCTAAGTAGAACGGAGGTCTACGGTCCCGGAGTAAATTTAGTGAGAGTAGGGCGGAGGCCTACGGTCCCCAGGGAGTAGACACCAACACGTATTGGTGTTGACCAAGAAGATGGATTTCATACTATCAAGTTGCGAGTGTAAATTTCAAATTTGTGTTAGAATTTGATTGGTGTATGATTTAGTGCTGAAAAGGAAGTAGGGCGGAGGCCTACGGTCCCGAGGGAGTAGAACGAAGGTCTACAG
>NW_018252823.1:6526-7054 GCF_001263595.1 Phalaenopsis equestris
TGTCCAAAGGGAGTAGAACGGAGGTCTACGGTCCCGGAGTATAGAGTATATCGGTGGGACTAGGACAGACGCCTACGGTCCCGAGGGAGTAGAACAGAGGTCTACGTTGAAGGAGTAGAACGGAGGTCTACGGTCCCGGAGTATATTGGTGGGAGTAGGGCAGAGGAACGGAGGTCTACGGGTCCAGAGTATAACAGGGGGAGTAGGGCGGAGGCCTACGGTCCCGAGAGTGTAGAACGGAGGTCTATGGTCCCGGAGTATATCGGTGGGAGTAGGGAGGAGGCCCCTACGGTCCCGAGGGAGTAGAACGGAGGTCTATGGTCCCGGAGTAAATTTCAGTGGGGGAGTATTTTGGTGGGAGTAGGGCGGAGGCCTACGATCTCGAGGGAGTAGAACGGAAGTCTACGATCCCGGAGTATATCGGTGGGAGTATGGGGGGGGGCCCGGAGGCCTACTGTCCCAAAGGAGTAGAACAGAGGTCTACGGTCCCGGAGTATATCGGTGGGAGGAGGGCGGCCGTCTACGTTC
>NW_018252823.1:7064-13607 GCF_001263595.1 Phalaenopsis equestris
AATCCTCTATCATTAACGTCCCGGAGTGGTCCCGGAGTATATCGGTGGGAGTAGGGCGGAGGCCTATGGTCTCGAGGGAGTAGAACGGAGGTCTAGGGCGGAGACCTACGGTCCCGAGGGAGTAGAATGGAGGTCTACGGTCCCGGAGTATATCGGTGGGAGTAGAGCGGAGGTCTACGGTCCCGAGTGAGGAAACGTGAGTAGTGATTGTAAGGATTGCGGAGGGTTTTGTGAAGTGAGAAAGACGCGGAACATATGTGAAGAATGCAGAATGTGAATGAAACGTGCAAGATTCTATGAAGTGATGTTGTGGAACGCGAAGGATACATGCAGGATTCTGTGAAGTGAGGATGTAGAATGTGAGGGAAACGTGAAGGATTCAGTTACCATTTTTTTATCATTTTCATTGCATAGATTTTATTATCATGATATATTTTTACTTTTTTTATTTTACTTATATAATTGGATTTTCTTCATATTTTTATTTGTTTGTTATAGATTAGAACCACCGTGTGGTCATGCGGCTTCTCGTCATACACACAGAAAGGCCACTCAAAAACATGTTGAAAAAACATGTTGAAATTCAAAATTCAAAACAAGCTTCATTGAATCTTCTTCCAAATCATGTAGTACAACTGATCATATGCCAAAACCACTCAAACCAACATGCTGAGTACATTCATGTAAGAAACATAGTATCAAATATCATATCACTTATGTCCTGATGTCGTACAAAAAGGTTGCAAATATCTGTCCATCTTTCGATGCCATCTCGTGATCAGGCTAACCTTCTAAGCCACACTTCAGAGTAAGAGTCCTTTCGCGTATACTTAGAGGTACAGCCATCTCACAACTAGTACGGGTGTAGTTCCTCCAATTCTAAATCTGGTTGAAACCCGTGTGGCACCTTGCTATCGTTGCTATCGTCCATCCTGTCCATCCTTCTCAGAGTAACAGAAACTCTACGATGCGGCACTCCTGGGATGCAATGCTTCGCCAAGTTTGCTCCATTTCATTTCAAAATGAGAACTGAACCCACTGGCAGGGGAATCTCAACCGCTCCTCTGAACTCTCCAGGTCCCACAATGTCAATTTCTCTTCCAAATAGAATATCGCTCTTGCTCATGAAGGACACTGTACAGAAAGTCCTGACAAAGTCGTGGTGATCTATGTGAGGCGGAATACAGTCTCCATCCTCATAGATATTAATAATACAACTATTCAGGATACAATCTACAGGCAGTATGCTCCACCCTACCATTCTTTTGATCATCCTTTTTATCTCAGAAGGCAAAGGATCCACCTCGTCATATCTTAAGATACCCGGGGGATTCCCTAGCCCATCCCTCGTGAAGTTATAGCAGCAACCGCATTGAATTGTAATTCATCCCTTGCCTCTCATCCATTTCTGAGGTTCTGAGTACGTTTTCTTCATAAACAAACCAGCACGACCTCTGTATCGCAGGTCAAACACACAGTCCATAATTCTTCTCTCATCCCTTTCAAAGAAAACTCCTGTATGCAATTCCAAACCTTCCAAGATGTTGACAAACTTTCTTCGGATCTCCTCGTAGAATTGATCTCCTCGTAAAATTCAAATTCTCGTTTTCTGACTCTTCTCACTCTTTCAAACTCTATCGTAGGAATCCTTTTTACGCGTCAGGGCTGCTCCCTTGTCTCCACCTCCGAAGGAATCCAGAAATGTGGGGTCTCTGCAAACCGTGGGACGTTCGGCTCGACTTCTGGGTGTTCGACACTTCTGAGTTTCACACTTGCAGCGGTGTATTCTTCAAACGTCCCGTAACGCTCCAAGCGTAGAACATTACATTCGGGGCATTCCGTAAATGCCCCTGCTGCTGATGTCTGCCTCGGGGTTTCTACATTACACATCGAACATCCCGGGCAAAGCTCATCAGGGACCTTCGACTTTGTATGCTCCACTACAAACCCTACCTCGCCTCCTGTGATCGGCGGACTGGTGGAAGTCTTTCTTAAGCTGGTGTCGTAGACCCTCTCCTCATGAATCGGGGTAAGTGTCATTTCTGCTTCCCTTGCACGTCTTCTCTCCATACAAACAAAGGCTTTGTGTTTGCGGCGGTGGGCATTTCGACGTAGTGTCCTTCTCAGTGGCACGTCAGGAACTCTATCAGCGGAAACACCGACCAAGCCTCTTGTCGGTGTGGTGATCATCGACTGCAAGTGACTAGTCCCTTCCATCGGATACTGTATCCTTTCCACTTTCTGCCTCTTTAGTGAGGAGTCCTCCCTGGCACCAATTTTGAGTAGTGACGGTAACCCTTCTGTCTCTCGGCGGCTGACGATGTCCATCAGAGGACCCTCGTATTCAACGTTGACCTGACCGTAGTCCAAGTCAAAGCTCACAATGCCACCTCGACTTGCCTTTTCTTTATCCAGTGCAAGATTTAAGCCGTCTTTAAAAAAGAAGATCAGCTTCAGACCCAACATTTTCCTGCAAAAAGACAGAAAAACATCAGTGCACCGAAATCCAAAACGAACAAGGACAACATAGCATCATTAAGTAGATTTTAGAATTATAAAAGTGCAAATATTTTTTCTTTTTCCTTTTAACTTAAATTGGTGAAATTTAGAATGAAAGTGAGGAACTTATAAGTGCAAATTCAAATTTCCATTTTATTAAGATTAATTTTATTACAAAATTTTTGGGAACCCAGTCACAGACACTAGCCCAGACACTAGCCGAACAGTCATTCCTCATACCCAACATTATTTTCGGTGTTTCAGTCCGAGGAACGTTAAGCTGCATAATAAGTCTTCAAATATTGTGCATTGACTGGCAACATAGGCCTCTAGCCTCGAAAGTCCACTAGCTGGTAAGATCCTCCTGAATAGACCTCTACGAAAAATGGTCCCTCCCAAGTTGGTTCAAACTTCCCGCCTATCTTGTGGCGTGCAAGAATTGTGCAATGATAGGTCTTTTGAGAACAAGTACGAGATCACCAATCTTGAACGTTCTAGGGCGGACCATCTTATCGTGAGACTGTGCCATTCTCTCTTGATAAAGTTCTAGTTTCTGCTGCGCTTCTAATCGTTTTCCTTTGAGACTCTCTGACTCTGCAAGTCTGAGTTTGGCACTGTCTTCTGTTGTAATCTGATTAGCAACGGCTATTCTAAGAGACGGTAGTTGAACCTCCAACGGAAGTACGGCCTCAGACCCATAGACGAGCGCATACGGTGTACACTGTGTGGGAGTTCTGAACATCGTCCGGTAGGCCCACAAAGCCTCTAACAACTTCTTATGCTATTCTAACCTCTCTTATTCTCGTCCAACGTCTTATTCAAAATCTGCACGAGCATCTTGTTGAAGGCTTCGGCCAGACCGTTCGCACTGGGATAATAAATTGTGGAGTACCTCCTATCTATCCCATGTCGTCTGACGAAACTGTTGATCTTAGTGCTTTTAAACGCTGACCCGTTGTCAGGAATCACTATGCATGGAACACCGAAGCGGTAGACAATCTGACTTTTTGAGAAAAGAAGAAAGTGTTTGGGTTTTGTGTTGCGCTATAACTTCACATAATGGTATTGCCTCTGCCCATTTGGAGAAGTAATCTGTTGCTGTGAGAATAAATCTATGTCCCTTTAAAGACGGAGGGTCTATCAGACCCACTATATCTGTACCCCAACACTCGAATGGCCACGAAGCGACGGTCGGGTGTAACACATTCGGAGGTTGGTGCAAGTCCACTCTGTGCACTTGACACAGGTGAAACTTTTTAGCGTCATCCATGAAATTCGTTAACATTGCTGGTCAATAGTATCCGAGTCTTTTAATCTTCATTTTCATTTTTGGCCCTGACTGGAGCGCTCCACACAACCCAGCGTGTACTTCTTTGACAATATCCTATGCTTCGGCTATGCTCAGGCATCTCAGCCACATCTGATCAAACGATCTCCTGTAGAGGACATTATCTACCAAGGCATACGACATGGCTCTTCTTGTGATATGATATGCAGTTGACTTGTCTTCTGGCAATTTTCCTGTTTGCAAATATTCTATTAAAGGCCTGCGCCAGTCTTCGAAATTGTCTGCCACTGTAGCCACTATTTCTTCTTCCTTTCCGAGCTTGTGCAAACTGTTGAGGTCGATCTGTGATAAAACCTGACATCCCTGTACTGTAATGTCAATAGAATCCTCCGATGGACACGCCATTTCCTTAGCAAGTTTTGTTAGAGCGTCGGCGTGAGCATTGTCTCCTCGAGGAATCCGGTACAAATTTACGCTAGGAATCTGTTCCAACAACTTCAACGCATACTGATGGTATTCTGTCAATCTCGATTTTAAGATCTTATACTATCCGGCAACCTGTTGAATGACGAGTTGTGAATCGCCATAAATAATAATGTCTGTTATATACATCGAGATTATCAATTCCAATCCTGTAATCAAGGCTTCATACTCTGCTTTATTATTCGTGCATGGTTCTGTCAAGTGGTAAGAAAACCTTAACATTCTTTGGTCTGGCGTGATGAAGATCAAACCAATTCCTGCTTTACCCAGTATGACTGTTTGTAATCCTCTATCATTCTTGGCTGACAAAGCCCCATCGAAGTACATTTCCCAACGTCGATACTGGGCAACTCCACTTGTAGTATATGTTCATCTGGTAGCTCATCATCGAAAGGGGACCCAGCTGGTAGTGGGTGTGCTGTAAGGAAATCTGCTAAAATCTGTCCCTTGATAGCGCGAAGGGGAACAAAAGTTATATCGAATTGCAATAAAATCATCGACCACCTTGCTAAACGTCCAGAAAGTGTCGGTCGGGTCATCAAATATTGCAACGGATTAACTTGCGAAATAAGGGTGACCCTATGAGAAAGCATGTAATGTCTAAGCTTCTGGGCGGCGAAAATTAAAGCTAGACAATGTTTCTCCTGAAAATTTTTAGTCTTTTCGTTTTACCTCCGTCGGTATTAGATGTCGACTCAAGTATTAAAGTGCATTTTCCTTACCTTCGTCATTGACCTGAGCTAACAGGGCTCCGAGAGAGTCATCTAAGGCCGTGGTATAAAGTATCAACTGTCTTCCCGAGATAGGGGCTACCAGAACAGGAGGTGTCATTAAATATTGCTTAACGTCCTCGAAGGCCCGCTGACATTTCTCTTCCCAAACAAATTTGGTGTCCTTTTTAATTAATGCCGAGAAGGGCTGACACCTGCCTGAGAGGTTAGAAATAAAGCGTCTTAGGTATGTCAATTTCCCTTGAAAGGAACGTAGTTGTTTTAAGGTTTTGGGAGGAGGCATTTCCAAGATAGCTTTAATCTTATCTCGATCAATCTCAATTCTCCGATAACGGACAACGAATCCTAAAAGTTTCCTAGAGGTAACGCCAAAGGCACATTTTAAGGGATTCATTTTAAGATTATATTGTCGTAATCGTTCAAACACGATCCTCAAATCATACCAGTGACTTATTCGCTGCTTGCTTTTGACGACCAGGTCATCCACGTAGCACTCCACTTGGTTGTGGATGAGGTCATCAAAGATCTTTGTCATAGCTTGTTGATAAGTTGCTCCAGCGTTCTTCAGCCCGAACGACATCACTGTGTAGCAAAAAATTCCAGTAGGCGTCCTGAAAGCTGTAAGTCCTGCGTCCACTGGAGCCATTTTGATCTGATTGTAACCTGACGATCCATCCATAAAAAAGAAAATCTCATGTATTGACGCAATGTCCACCATTAACTCTGGTATCGGTAGTGGGAATTCATCCTTTGGACATGCTTTTTTTTAGTCTCTAAAGTCAACACATACTCGAATTTGTCCATTCTTCTTCTTAACTGGCACAACGTTGGCTAGCCATGTGGGGTATTTCTCCTTTCGCACGAAGTTAGCGTCTATCAACATCTTCACCTCGGCGATGACTTGTTGCTCTATTTCGAGATGCATTCTCCTGGGAGCTTATTTTACTGGGGCCACACTCTTGTCCACTCTCAGCTTATGAACTGCGACATCTGAAGATAATCCTTACATTTAATCATAGCTCCAAGTGAAGCAATCCTTATATTCTAACAATAACTTGATCAAATCCGTAGCCTCCTCCTTGCTGAGCAGGGAACTTATAAAGGTAGGTCGGGTGCTCCTTAGTTCTGTGGTTAACTTCCGCCAATTCATCTATTGCTAACTTAATTTCCTCCTTGAACTTTGGCAAAGCATCGTCTATTGGAGAGTTTTCAAAATCATCTTCCACATCGAGACAATCCTCTTCTAACTCTCTAGTAACAACCATGCAAAATTCTAAATCGTCGACTGGTCCTATCGTACCAAATATGACACCCTCTTTTGAATTGAGATTTTGACCTTTAACATTCCATAATTTCTGAAATAGTCGTAGTTTATCCTTTGGCATTTGCTTCGGCACATATTTGTTGACCTCACTTTTGGTTGAGGTCTAGAAACTTCTTTAGTAGCCTAGGTCTAGCCATAGGACTTTCCTATAGACTAGTCTTAGAAAACTAGAAAGGGTACCCTCACCATTAGAAACTCAAAACTCTTCTCTTTACTCA
>NW_018252824.1:0-1026 GCF_001263595.1 Phalaenopsis equestris
TGCCTCGTGTATCTGCTAAACTCCGTTTAGGACCTTGAATTGACACGGTTTTAGTTCCCGTTACCACTACTAAACCACTTAAAAGCATAATACCGGTCAAATCCCGGTTAGGTCCTAGAATCCAGCCTGTCATAGTACAAAAGAAGTCTTTTATAGATTCTTACGATAAGAAGGCTTCTACTACAAGGTCTAGATTACTTGATGGGGAACATACCGCTTCCCACGATTCTGATGATGTTAACGTGACACCCTATTCCCATACATCTCTAAGGAAGAAGGTTTGGATTCCCAAAGTCTTTAGACCGGTTTGTTTGGAAGAGATGGAGGACTGTTCTACAAGAAAGAAGGACGAATTTGATAGCTCGACCGATGCTACTATGACTTCCCCAACTACAGAAATAGGGGAGAAACAATTGCAACTGACTCTGCCGGATATCAAAGCAGCTGAAGAAAACTCAATCGAGGCTAAATTGAACAAATTATGAACTGACTTGAGCCAGCTAGCCAATGAGCAAGGAATCAGCCATGTCGATACAGATTCTGATGAAGAATTCATGGAAATCAATATGGTTGACAAAAGAGCCCAAGCAGCCTTACGAGAAATTCCACCTTCCGATGAAGAAGACACCGAGACAGGCTCTCGAAGAGAAGTTCAGAGTCGCGATGAACATATCATTAGATTGGAGAAAAGAATGGAAAAGGTGCTTGCTGCAATCGCTGTGATGTCTGCACGGTCTCTAACTCCAGCAGCTGTGGAGGTGCAGCCACCAGACATAGTGCATATCAAAGATGACAGAAGGGATGCCACTTCTGCCAATAAAGAGGATGAGCCCAAAAGAAACTCCGTTCAGAGCTCGGTACCTGAAAAGGATATTAAACAATATGTGGACCAGCAGGTTAGAGAGGCCATAACCCAGTCCAAGGGAGGATCATTAGTTCCAAAGGGTAGACCCTACCCAGAGGAGTTTGATTCTGTCTCATATCCTAAGGGGTTTGTGCCTCCTACCTTCAAAACTTTCGATGGAA
>NW_018252824.1:1317-12572 GCF_001263595.1 Phalaenopsis equestris
CGTCGAGTGACTATAGGAGATCTCATTAGGGAGCAGCATAAGCCCAATGAGACACTGGTGGATTATCTCTTAAGGTGGAGAAACCTAAGCATGAAGTGCGAGCCACAAATTGACAAAAAGTATGCAATTGAAATAGTACTTGAGAATATCCATGGAAAGATCGGCTTCATGCTTAAGGGACTTACGATTAAGTCTTTTGAGAAGCTCTTCACCAAGGTTGCAAAGCTTCAAGAGGAGCTTAAGCACTCAAATGAAGGTAAAGAAGATAGGGTCAGACCAATAAAGGCTTATGACAAGAAAGTCGGTATGGTATCTGTAGTTAATAAAGGAAAGCAGCCGATGAGTAGGGATGACCATCCTCAACGTTTCTATCAACAACAGCAATCAGTTCCCCAGTTTACTCAGCCATTCATCCAGCAAGTTAGCCAGCGTCCACCTCAGTATCCTCAACCCAATCAATAGTATGTGTCTCAGTATTCTGAGCCTCATGATCGACAGTATGCGTCGAGGTTTGCTCAGTAAGGACAATCTTCAAATCTACCCAGAACCTACAATAAACCGACCCTAACAGAGCTCTTGAACAAGGTCTATTCTTTTAAGAACGAGGCAGTGGCCAAAATTTTTAAGAACCTGTCAAAGAAGACTGAGTTTAAGCTTCCAGAAGCTAAGAGGCCGGAAGAAGTTGGTAGGACAGACAGTCCAAACTATTGTCCTTACCACAGAATGTTGGGTCATACGAATCATACGATCGAAAACTGTGTCACCTAAGGAAACTACCAGCGAAGCTAATTATTTTTGATGCTCTAATCCTATTGAAGGAAATGAGACACGCACTCATCGAGGCCCTGCTCGACCCTAAAATTTGCTTAGCCCAGTTGACTAGTACATCCCCTGAGGTGGCCTGTTCATTACAAGATCAACCTGAAGTCACCTTTTCGAATGAAGAACTTTTACTTGGGACAGCAGACCACAACAGACCGCTCTACATTTCAGTCAATATTGGAAAAGTTGTTCTTTCCAGAGTTTTAGTAGACCCAAGAGCTTCATTGAATATAATGAATCTCCGAACATTAGCTTATCTGGATATCGATGCACAAAAGCTTGATAATGATAAAATGATGTTAAGGGGATTCAACCAGAAAGGAGAAAGAGCTATAGGATCCATTACTTTGATGTTAAATGCTGGAGATTTGGTAACCACTGCAAAATTCCATGTCATCGATTCAGAAACTTCATTCAATGCTTTACTCAGACGTCCTTGGATTCATGAGTATAATATGGTACCGTCATCCCTACATCAGTGCATCAAGTACTACAAAGATGGACGAGAACAATGTATTAAAGGAGATCTTCAACCATTCTCAATTCACGAAGTGGGGACCTCAAAAATCCATTACTTCTCCCACTCCACATGAAGAAGATGATTCTTTTAGTCTACATATCCGAGATCAAGGTCGGGGACGTAGACAAATAAGAATCAATAGGTTGTTCGAACTAGACAATCCATCCATTAAAGTCGACTTGGAAACCAGCTCAGAGGATGAAGAGTTTCAAATAAAGGCGATACTTATTAACGAGAAGAAGCCTCAATTTAAAGTGCAAGTTGAAGAGGAAGAAAATAATGCATACCAGACGATGTACGATCGTCTCTGATTGTACATACCATGACCTTAACTCCAATCAAATCCAATAAGGTTGAGAGCTTAGGGGTTAAGGAAGTACATACTGAAGGCATGAAGCCCATCAAGTTTTACTCTGCTACTACTACTACTTCTTCTTCAGATATTGATTTACTCTTTGAAGAAAATTTTAATGAATTGATGTAATTACCTTTTGATTAATTTTTGCCTTATGTTAGGAAGTTAATTCAACAAGGTTCATTGTTGAGCTATATGCCAAAAAATATATTAAAACTCTTTGAAAAGCTATGGGATACCAAGGCTCGTAATTCTAATACAAAGAGCGGTCTTGGGTTCGGAACGATAGAACAATTTGATGATACAGAATTTTGCATGGTTGTTACTACAGAGCAATGTATGGAGGTTAATGAAGATTATGAAGAGCCATCGATAGGAGATGCTCCCCCTGAGTTTGAGGAAGAGATCAAGTCTACTATCGATGAATTAAGGGAAATTAACTTGGGAACAGAGGAAGAGCCTAGACATACCTTCATTAGTTTCCTGCTTGATGAAAAAGAGTCTAAGGACTTGATCAAATTACTCCAAGAATTCAAAGATTGCTTCGCTTGGAGTTATGAAGAGATGCCGGGTTTAGCACCAGAAATCGCAGTCCACAGACTCGGGGTTGATTCAAGTATCCCCATTGTAAAGCAAGCACCTCGAAGAATGAGGGTGGAAATTGAACAAAAAGTTGTCACAGAAGTTAAGAAGTTAATAGAAGCTAAATTTGTGAGGGAAGAACAATACCCTAGATGGTTAGCAAATGTTGTCCCAGTTAGGAAAAATAACGGACAGATTCGAGTCTGTGTTGATTTCAGGGATTTGAATAAGGCATGTCCAAAAGATGAATTTCCCTTACCAATACTAGAGTTAATGGTAGACATTGCCTCATCTCATGAAATCTTCTCCTTCATGGATGGCTCCTCTGAGTACAATCAGAAAAAGATGGCACCTGAGGATGCTTCATTAACAGCTTTTAGAACTCGGAATCTTCTGCTACACGGTGATGTTTGTTGGTCTAAAGAACGCATGAGAAACGTATCAGAGAGCGATGAAAAAGGTATTTGACGAAGTCATCCATAAATAAGTAGAATGTTATGTGGATGACATGGTTATTAAAAGTGAAGACAAGAATGATCATTTGTATGATTTGAGGATTGTATTTAATCGGGTTCGGTTATGACAATATAATCTCAAGATGAATCCTTTAAAGTGAGCTTTCGGCGTTACCTCAGAGAAATTTCTAGGATTTTTTGTCCGTCACCGGGGAATTGAGATCGATCCAGTTAAGATTAAAGCTATCTTAAAAATGCCATCTCCAAAAACTTTAAAAGAACTACGATCACTACAAGGAAAGTTGGCATATCTAAGACGGTTTATATCTAATTTGGCGGCATATCCAATTTGTCGGGAAGGTGTCAGCCTTTTTCTGCGTTGATAAAAAAAGATGCCAAATTCATTTGGGACGAAACTTGTCAACGTGCATTTGAGAATATCAAACAATATTTAATGACGCCTCCAGTTTTAGCAGCCCTTATTCTGGGTCGACCTTTGATACTTTGCACCGCGGCGTTAGATGACTCCCTCGGAGCCTTGCTAGCACAAGTTAATGAGGAGGGCAAAGAAAATGCTCTTTATTATTTAAGCAGACATCTGATACCAGCGGAAGTATGTTATCCTCCAATTGAAAAGCACGGTCTCACTTTAATCTTTGTAGCTCAGAAACTAAGACATTACATGCTTTGGCATAAGGTTAGTTTAATTTCACGAGTTAATCCATTGCAATACATAATGACTAGAGCAACACTAGCTGGTAGATTAGCCAGATGGTCAATGGTATTGTTACAATTTGATATAACTTTTGTTCCTCTTCGCACTATCAAAGGACAGATACTAGCAGACTTCCTAACAGAACACCCGCTTCCAGCTGAGTCCCCTCTTAACGACGATCTACCAGATGAGCAAGTGCTGAATGTAGAATCTCCCCTTGAGCAGCGTTGGGAAATGTATTTTGACGGAGCTGCATCAGCTACAAGAGTCCAAGGTTCACATAAAGTGATACCTGGAAAGGCGGGAATTGGCTTAGTGTTCGTGACACCAGAGCGCGGAATGATGAGATATTCCTATCACCTCTCAGATTCGTGCACGAGTAATGAAGCGGAGTATGAAGCCTTAATAGCGGGACTAGAACTGACTATTTTGATGGGTATTACAGATGTCAACATATACGGGGATTCACAGTTGATCATCCAGCAGATCACCGGCCAATACAAAATTCTGAAACCGAGACTTGAGGAATACTACAAGTATGCCATAAAACTGTTAGAACAAATCCCGAATGTTACTTTGTACAGGATTCCTCGAGGGGATAACTCGCATGCAGACACTTTAGCAAAGTTAGCTAAAGAACTCGCATGCTCACTGCCAGATTCAATTAATATTGTTGTTACAGGAAGACAAGTGTTATCCAGAATTGATATAGGAAGACTATATGAAGCAGAAGAAAAAGATTCAATAATAGCAACTACAGCGGCCGAGGATGCTGAGGATTGGAGACAGCCATTCGTCAGATATCTGTAGACAGGTACGCTTCCAGATGATAAGTCAGCGACATATCAGATATTGAAGAGAGCAATGTCATATGCACTGGTCAATGATATTTTGTTCAGAAGAGCATTCGATCAGATGTGGTTGAGGTGCTTGGGTTGTAAGGAGGCACAAAATCTTGTTAAAGAGGTTCATGCTGGACTGTGTGGTGCACATCAGTCAGGACCAAAGATGAAGATGAAGATCAAGAGACTGGGCTACTATTGGCCTGCTATGATGACCTGCTATGATGACAGATTGCATGGAAACAGCCAAAAGGTGCCATCAGTGTCAGATACACGGGGTGGTCCTACACCAACCACCGAATATGCTACACCCGACTGTCGCCTCGTGGCCATTTGAGTGTTGGGGTACAGATATAGTGGGTCTCATAAACCCCCCTTCTTCTAAAGGACACAGATTTATTCTTGCAGCAACAGATTATTTCTCGAAATGGGCGGAAGCGATTCTGTTACTAGAAGTGACATCACATCATGTTCTACAGTTTTTTAAAAATCGTTGTTTACCGTTTCGGGGTACCACGCAGGATAATCTCAGACAATGGAACATCATTCAAGAGCACCAAAATCAATAGCTTCGTTGGGCCGCATGGTATAGATTGGAGGTATTCAACGATCTATTATCCAAAAGCAAATGGTCTGGCAGAAGCTTTCAACAAACATTAATACAAATTCTAAAGAAAACCCTTGACGGAAATAAGAGACAATGGCACGAGAAGTTGCTGGAGGCATTGTGGGCATATAGGACAACGGTTAGGACCCCCACTGGGTCCACACCATATACTCTAATGTATGGGTTCGAAGCTATACTACCTTTAGAAATACAATTGCCTTCTCTTCGAGTGGCCGTGGAAAACAAGATTATTACAGAGGACAGCTCCAGACTTCGACTAGAAGAATTAGAAACTTTGGAAGGACGAAGGCTAGCAGCGCAACAGAATCTAGAGCTTTATCAAGCTAAAATGGTTCAAGCCCACGATAAGTTAGTCCGCCCAAGGACTTTTAAGGTCGGTGAGCTCGTTCTTGTCCTCAGAAGACCTATTCTAGCACATCGCAAGATATGTGGAAAATTTGAGCCTACTTGGGAGGCACCATTTGTCGTGGAGAGAGTCTTTACCGGAGGAGCTTATCAACTAGTGGATTGTCGAGGCGAGAGACAAATTGATCAATTGGAGATATTTAAAGAAATACTATGCAACCTGACACCTTTAACAACCTTCTTTTGTTATTTTTTGGGTGTTTTGTCTGTTTTGGGCATCAATAAAGAGAAGTTGCTAGAGGCATTGTGGGCATATAGGACAACGGTTAGGACCCTCACTGGGTCCACACCATATACTCTAATGTATGGGTTCGAAGCTATACTACCTTTAGAAATACAATTGCCTTCTCTTCGAGTGGCCGTGGAAAACAAGATTATTACAGAGGACAGCTCCAGACTTCGACTAGAAGAATTAGAAACTTTGGAAGGACGAAGGCTAGCAGCGCAACAGAATCTAGAGCTTTATCAAGCTAAAATGGTTCAAGCCCACGATAAGTTAGTCCGCCCAAGGACTTTTAAGGTCGGTGAGCTCGTTCTTGTCCTCAGAAGACCTATTCTAGCACATCGCAAGATATGTGGAAAATTTGAGCCTACTTGGGAGGCACCATTTGTCGTGGAGAGAGTCTTTACCGGAGGAGCTTATCAACTAGTGGATTGTCGAGGTGAGAGACCAATGCTTCTGATCAATTGGAGATATTTAAAGAAATACTATGCAACCTGACACCTTTAACGACCTTCTTTTGTTATTTTTTGGGTGTTTTGTCTATTTTGGGCATCAATAAATAAAATTGTAATAAAACTCAAAATTGTCATGAACAAAATTTGGCACGCCACTTCTTGTCACACCTTCTTGCATATGTTTTTTTTTAAATTCCATTAAAATAAATATATAAAGATTCTAATAACATTTTTTTATCATTCTGAGTTTTACCTAAACTGGAGGGCACGGACGTTTCTCCTGTCTCTTACAGGAAAATGTCGGGGCGGGGACCGGTAGTTTCATAAGGGAGTAAATCAACGAGGTACCCAATTCCTTCTTGCACTAGATAGGTGTAAGGCCTCCAGGTTCTGTTGAGGCATCCGATTCCTATAATTTTCTTGAGGATAAGGGAGTAAATCAACGAGGTACCCAATTCCTTCTTGCACTAGATAGGTGTAAGGCCTCCAGGTTCTGTTGAGGCATCCGATTCCTATAATTTTCTTGAGGATAAGGGAGTAAATCAACGAGGTACCCAATTCCTTCTTGCACTAGATAGGTGTAAGGCCTCCAGGTTCTGTTGAGGCATCCGATTCCTATAATTTTCTTGAGGATAAGGGAGTAAATCAACGAGGTACCCAATTCCTTCTTGCACTAGATAGGTGTAAGGCCTCCAGGTTCTGTTGAGGCATCCGATTCCTATAATTTTCTTGAGGATAAGGGAGTAAATCAACGAGGTACCCAATTCCTTCTTGCACTAGATAGGTGTAAGGCCTCCAGGTTCTGTTGAGGCATCCGATTCCTATAATTTTCTTGAGGATAAGGGAGTAAATCAACGAGGTACCCAATTCCTTCTTGCACTAGATAGGTGTAAGGCCTCCAGGTTCTGTTGAGGCATCCGATTCCTATAATTTTCTTGAGGATAAGGGAGTAAATCAACGAGGTACCCAATTCCTTCTTGCACTAGATAGGTGTAAGGCCTCCAGGTTCTGTTGAGGCATCCGATTCCTATAATTTTCTTGAGGATAAGGGAGTAAATCAACGAGGTACCCAATTCCTTCTTGCACTAGATAGGTGTAAGGCCTCCAGGTTCTGTTGAGGCATCCGATTCCTATAATTTTCTTGAGGATAAGGGAGTAAATCAACGAGGTACCCAATTCCTTCTTGCACTAGATAGGTGTAAGGCCTCCAGGTTCTGTTGAGGCATCCGATTCCTATAATTTTCTTGAGGATAAGGGAGTAAATCAACGAGGTACCCAATTCCTTCTTGCACTAGATAGGTGTAAGGCCTCCAGGTTCTGTTGAGGCATCCGATTCCTATAATTTTCTTGAGGATAAGGGAGTAAATCAACGAGGTACCCAATTCCTTCTTGCACTAGATAGGTGTAAGGCCTCCAGGTTCTGTTGAGGCATCCGATTCCTATAATTTTCTTGAGGATAAGGGAGTAAATCAACGAGGTACCCAATTCCTTCTTGCACTAGATAGGTGTAAGGCCTCCAGGTTCTGTTGAGGCATCCGATTCCTATAATTTTCTTGAGGATAAGGGAGTAAATCAACGAGGTACCCAATTCCTTCTTGCACTAGATAGGTGTAAGGCCTCCAGGTTCTGTTGAGGCATCCGATTCCTATAATTTTCTTGAGGATAAGGGAGTAAATCAACGAGGTACCCAATTCCTTCTTGCACTAGATAGGTGTAAGGCCTCCAGGTTCTGTTGAGGCATCCGATTCCTATAATTTTCTTGAGGATAAGGGAGTAAATCAACGAGGTACCCAATTCCTTCTTGCACTAGATAGGTGTAAGGCCTCCAGGTTCTGTTGAGGCATCCGATTCCTATAATTTTCTTGAGGATAAGGGAGTAAATCAACGAGGTACCCAATTCCTTCTTGCACTAGATAGGTGTAAGGCCTCCAGGTTCTGTTGAGGCATCCGATTCCTATAATTTTCTTGAGGATAAGGGAGTAAATCAACGAGGTACCCAATTCCTTCTTGCACTAGATAGGTGTAAGGCCTCCAGGTTCTGTTGAGGCATCCGATTCCTATAATTTTCTTGAGGATAAGGGAGTAAATCAACGAGGTACCCAATTCCTTCTTGCACTAGATAGGTGTAAGGCCTCCAGGTTCTGTTGAGGCATCCGATTCCTATAATTTTCTTGAGGATAAGGGAGTAAATCAACGAGGTACCCAATTCCTTCTTGCACTAGATAGGTGTAAGGCCTCCAGGTTCTGTTGAGGCATCCGATTCCTATAATTTTCTTGAGGATAAGGGAGTAAATCAACGAGGTACCCAATTCCTTCTTGCACTAGATAGGTGTAAGGCCTCCAGGTTCTGTTGAGGCATCCGATTCCTATAATTTTCTTGAGGATAAGGGAGTAAATCAACGAGGTACCCAATTCCTTCTTGCACTAGATAGGTGTAAGGCCTCCAGGTTCTGTTGAGGCATCCGATTCCTATAATTTTCTTGAGGATAAGGGAGTAAATCAACGAGGTACCCAATTCCTTCTTGCACTAGATAGGTGTAAGGCCTCCAGGTTCTGTTGAGGCATCCGATTCCTATAATTTTCTTGAGGATAAGGGAGTAAATCAACGAGGTACCCAATTCCTTCTTGCACTAGATAGGTGTAAGGCCTCCAGGTTCTGTTGAGGCATCCGATTCCTATAATTTTCTTTAAGATAAGGGAGTAAACCAACAAGGTACCCGATTCCTTCTTACACTGGATAGGAGTAAGATCTCTAGGTTCTGTTGAGGCATCCAATTCCTACAACTTTCTTCAGGATAAGGGAGTAAACCAACAAGGTACCCGATTCCTTCTTGCACTGGATAGGTGTAAGACCTCCAGGTTTGTTGAGGCATCCGATTCCTACGATTTTCTTCAGAATAAGGGAGTAAACCAACAAGGTACCCAATTCCTTCCCGCAATGGATAGGTGTAAGACCTCCAGGTTTGTTGGGACATCGGATTCCTATAATTTTCTTCAGAATAAGGGATTAAACCAACAAGGTACTCGATTCCTTCCTGCACTAGATAGCTGTAGACCTCCAGGTTCTATTGAGGCATCCGATTCCTACGATTTTCTTCAGGATAAGGGAGTAAACCAACACGGTACCCGATTCCTTCTTGCACTGGATAAGTGTAAGACCTACAGTCCATGTTCTGTTGAGGCGTCTAATTCCTAGAACTTTCTTCAGGATAAGGGAGTAAACCAACAAGGTACCCGATTCCTTCTAGCACTGGATAGGTGTAAGACCTCCATGTTCTGTTAAGGCGTCTAATTCCTAGAACTTTCTTCAGGATAAGGGAGAAACCAACAAGGTACTCGATTCCTTCTCGCACTAGATAGGTGTAAGACCTCCAGGTTCTATTGAGGCATCCAATTCCTACGATTTTCTTCAGGTCAAGGGAGTAAACCAACAAGGTACCCAATTCCTTCTCACACTGGATAGGTGTAAGACGTCCAGGTTTGTTGAGGCATCCTAATCCTACAATTTTCTTTAGGATAAGGGAGTAAACTAATAAGGTACCCAATTCCTTCTCGCACTTGATAGGAGTAAGACCCCCTCTGACATCCGAAAATTCTCTCTGGAAAAGTTAGTAAGTCCTTGTAGCGCGTTTGAGGCACCTGTTCCACCCACACCAAATCCCACACCAAACCTGGCTAGGTGTAAGACCTCCAGGTTCTGTTGAGGCGTCTGATTCCTACAATTTTCTTCAGGATAAGGGAGTAAACCAAAAAGGTACCTGATTCCTTTGTACACTAGATAAGGAGAAAGCCAACAAGGCACCTTATACCTCTGCTACACCATATTAGCACACAGCACACACTGGCACACACTGGATAAGGGAGTAAACCAGCAAGGTACCCAATTCTTTCTTACACTAGATGGGTATAAGGCCTCCAGGTTTTGTTGAGGCATCCAATTCCTACCTCTGAGATAGGAGTAAGACCCCTGAAATGGACAAAGGCATCCAATAATTCTCGCCAGAATAGTAACCCCTTGTTGCGTGCATAAGGCATTCCTAAATTTTATCTTAGTGTTTGTACACCTTGCTATGTCGACATTGACTAAACGTACACAAAATGAAATACACACTTTGCTACGCCCACTTGCGGCTATGTCGATTTCTTTGTCAAATCAAGACAATACTTTGCTAAATTACGGTGACCCTGGTCAGGTCATGGCCACCTTTCTTCCGGATCACGGCAATACCTCTAGATTCACACCTTCCTTCCCCTAACGGATATAGGTTGAATCTATATAATATCTGAGCTGGTCATAAGACATCTTCAAGTGTACACGACATCCTAGACTATATTTTGACACTTGCTACCACTGAGACCACATACCTCAACTGGTGTAGTTGTGTCTTTGACTAGGTCTCGACTTGAAAATGAGTCTCTGTGCTTTTCTTCCTCACAACTTCTAAGAAATTATACACACGCATCAATCTTTGATAAATATTCTTCTTGTTCATCCCTAGCGAACAACGTCTTCTATATCCCCAGTGGGTGTTCACTAAGCTACCCATGGTGGATATTAGCAGAGTTCCTTCCTTAATTGAGTTATATACTCTTTAAGGGAAAGTTAACTTCAATATTTCTCAATTAGTCGGTTGATCACCTCGGTCAACGCCGATACGCGTGGGGGGCTTGTTTAAATACGCGTGGGGTGCTTGTTTAGCACACCATACCTATTGGGGGTTCATTTGTTGACCTCATTTATGGTGAGGTCTAATTTATCTTCTAGACCTTAGGATCTAGCCATGAGGTTTCATTCTTAACTTTCATAGAATCCACCCTCACCCAACCCACCAAATTCATCACCCAAGTCCAACAAATCCATCATTACCTACATCCACCAAATCCAACAAACCCAAATCCAAATCCACCCAAACATAAATCCATCAAGCTCAAATCCAAAATTCCATCATGATAAATTCAAAACATTATTAAATCCATCATGATCAATTTAAACATCATTAAAACAAAAGCCACATCCAAATCCAGGTCAAAAACTTACTCAACATAACCCATTTCCAAAGCCCACCAATCCTATGACAAATTTGAAATTCACTTAAAATAAAAACCCCTACAAGAAAAAATCAGCCACCCACATAAAATTTAATCGAACCTATAGAGAAAATTTTCACGATTAAATTTGCTAAATTTTGAATCAATGGAAATCTTTTTCAAAAGCCTGGAACTCCCCCTCCCCCCCCCCCCCCCTCCCCATTC
>NW_018252824.1:13691-13986 GCF_001263595.1 Phalaenopsis equestris
TACGCCTTCCCCAAAAAAAAAAAAAAAATATCTAAACATATATATATATACATATAATATCTCTCACGCATGGCATGCATGAGGCATGCATCTCTCTCAACTCCTATCTCAATTTATCTCTCTCTCTCTCCCACTCTTCCTATATAAACAGCAACACCACACCAAAAAAAAAAAAATACGTCATTCCTTCTCCACACACACAACAACAACTCTCCTTGCTTCTCCCTCGCCGGAAAACGCCGACGTCGCCGGAAAAGCCGAAATCGAGCTAAATTCCGGCGGAACCCCGACCGGA
>NW_018252824.1:14044-16640 GCF_001263595.1 Phalaenopsis equestris
CCTAATTGAGGACAAACCTCTTAG
This sequence comes from Phalaenopsis equestris, assembly GCF_001263595.1. Classification (NCBI taxonomy): domain Eukaryota; kingdom Viridiplantae; phylum Streptophyta; class Magnoliopsida; order Asparagales; family Orchidaceae; genus Phalaenopsis; species Phalaenopsis equestris. The sequence continues at coordinate 14,069 of NW_018252824.1, forward strand.
GCTCAGGAGGCATTTACTAAGCTACCACCTAATTCCTAGGTATTTACATATCTAACTCTCCCTTCCAAATCAAAAAATAGATCAGAAAACACTCAAGTATCCGTGTGGATATGATTTACTCTTCGAGCTGAACAAAACGAGCCCAAAAACGCAAAATTTGGTTGAGAATCGGCGGTGAACGGACACCGAAAAGTTTCGGCCGTTGGTTTTCCTCCATGCGTTGGGGTCTGGCTCGGGGTCCGGCTCAATGGGCGTCGCGCGAGGGAGGGAGGAGATGAGAAAAATTTCTTTTTATTTTATTATTTTATTTTAAAATTTATAATTAAACTTCAAAATTTCATAACCTTTTATAGAGAACTCTAGAAAAAGGATGATAATTTTTGAAAACTAAAATCATAAATTTTCATAAAATAAATATTTTTAAATTATTTTTTAAAATTCTGGAGTATTTAAATCATAAAAATTAAAATATAAATGGGAAAAATATGAAATTTGGCAGAAATTTTAAATGGCCTTGGGGAAAGCTTCTTTGATTTTTCCAAGACATTTTAGTTTCTCTATATTTGTATTTTGATTTTTGAATGAAACAACATATTTATGAAAATTGAAAATTATAAAAATTAAAAAAATTATAAAACTCTCTCTGATTGAACGTTTGACCATTGCCAAAAGTTTACCAAAAGTTTAAAAATTTTAAAATCATATTTAAAATAATTTTTATAATTAAAACAAGTTAATTAGGGTTCAGGTTTAATTTAGGCTAAGTTTACCTAGCCCAAACTCAACCTAAGTCCAACCTATCCAATTCTCTTTAGGTCCTATTCAACCTGATTATAAACTTGGTCAACCAACATAAGAATTGATTCAATCACCCATTAAGTCCAATTTTAGTCATTTAGGGCTTTAGGTTGGCCAGTCTTTAGACCAAGTCTAGCCTGAGAAGACTTAACCTTTAGTTGATTCCAATTTGAATAGTTTGACCATTTTAAACTTAAAATTTAAGTCATCCTATCATTTAATTCAGAATAAACTTCTTGGATTTTAAGGTTAGTCAACATGAACTTTAGTTTAGTTTAACCTACATATTGGGTTCATCCTAAACTAAACTATAATCTTAGGTCAGTATTAACCTAAACTATTAGGATTAGTGATCCTAACCACTAGGATTAATTAACCGAAACCTTAGATTAATTAACCCTAAATTAATAGGATTGACTAAGCCTAAACCTTAGATTAGTTAACCCTAAACCAATAGGATTAGCTAGCCTAAACCCTAGGTTAGTTAACCCTAAACTAATAGGATTAGTTAGCCTAAACCCTAGGTTAGTAGCTAAGCTTAAACCTTAGGTTAGTTAACCTTAAACCAATAGGATTAGCTAAGCTTAAACCCTAGGTTAGTTAACCATAAACCAATAGGATTAGCTAACCTAAACCCTAGGTTAGTTAGACCTAAACCAAAAGGATTAGCTAACCTACACCCTAGGTTAGTTAACCCTAAACCAATAGGATTAGTTAATATAAACCTTAGGTTAGTTAACCCTAATCCAACCTTGAATCATAGCTTAGCCTTAAGCTAAACCACTAGGTTAGTTAACCCTAAACTAATAAAATTAGTTAGCCTAAACCCTAGATTAGTTAACCCTAATCCAACCCTGATCTTTAAGGCTAAAAAACCCTTAATCATAGCATAGCCTTAAGCTAAACCTACCCTAAACCTAAGGTTAGAACCTAACCCATAGGTTGAACATAGAAGAACCATTTAGGTAAAACCTTAAGCCTAAGTTAAACCTAAACCCCTCAACTTGAATATCAATTAAGAAATAAAATAAAATACATTGGGAGGGGTAAAATTTACATAAAACACATTAAAACTTAAACGTAAACGAAAAAAAATACAACAAGGCTTTAAAGCATGGCTTTGAGGTTAAGTTAGCTTCGAAGTCGTCAACTTCACATAAGTAATAACAAGTGAACAAAAATATCTAAAATAAAATACTTAAAATACGACAACAAAATGAAAACAACCTAAAATATTTCAACCCTAAAATTGATGAAGTAATTCAAGAATTAATCAAATCTTAATCACAAGATCACATAAGACTAATTAAATCCCTTTTTGTTCTAGTTTACAAAGATTCATTGGACGATACATTCTGTGGATGTTGACAAGAATCTTCCGGTCCTGGTGGGTAACCACCTTTCGGACTAAGTAAACTAGGGCATCCGACAACCCGGGACGACGGAGCCATAGACATCTTGACTGGGTTACCACTAATTAAATAATTAAAATTTAATAAAAATCTGATAAAACATTATTTCTTTTGCTCTATTTATTATTTTATGTATCTCAACGCATGTTGTTTTACTGCTTTTATCAAACATAGAATGCAAGTGTTAAGGACAAATAAAGAAGAAATAAAAGTTATTTAGATTAGGGAGAATCTAGAAATCATAACATTAGGGAATTACTTAGCTTAAGTAAACTTAGCCTTGGCCTAGGTTTAAACTATACCTCCACTACCCTTTAATTAATTCACTATAAAATTATCGAAACAAATAAAACTTTTAATAA
>NW_018252824.1:17205-19059 GCF_001263595.1 Phalaenopsis equestris
GAATAGGGGAATCTGTCGGTCATCATGCAAACTTGCAGATAAAACGGAAGTCATTTATTTCTATAGTTTATTTAATTGAGCTTATTATCAAGTAGTGTATTACCTTTCAAGGTGGTACATTACTCGTGATTAGCTCAATTATCCAAACTGTAGAAATCAATGGGATCAGTTTGACCCCATTTTCCTTAAATCAAAATACCTAATTTATAAACACTATATTAAGCTAAATTAAACCCCACCCAGCCGCATTGGCGACCAACAGATAGTCAATAGAAAAGTCTTACGACTAGATCCTAGGCTTCTAAGGAAAAAAGACTAGACCTCAACAAAAGTGAGGTCAACAAATGGACCTCAAATAAGTGTGGTGCGTCAGGCAAGCACACCTCACGTATTAGCATGGACCAAAGAGATCAACAAAAACCAACAAAACTGCTTAAGACAACATACTCAAAGAAAAATAGAGGAAAAGTGAAGAAGGTTTCCACTGGGGAGTATCAGGTGAATCCTTGATCGAGATCGAAGATTCCAGAACTCTCAATGGTGATTAGCGATTTTACCTTCATAGCGTCAAATTCAAAAGTAAAATTTAAAATTGGCAAAGTCACTTCGTTCTCGATAACCCTTACATAGGGCCGCCTTATGGATTTATGGAGATAACCATCAGAAAAACTGATGGTCAAGGCAAAGATTCGATTCATTTTGTTATTTAATTTTGATTTTAGTTACAAATTTAATTTGATTTTGACATTAAGAAAATTTCAAAAATTAAGAATTTTTGGAGAGACTGGATCGAGCTAGAAAGCACAAGGACTCGCATCCAACTCAAAAGATCGATCGGGGAAAAGAATCGCTACGTTGTGAAGGAAAACTCAGAGGCTCACATCCAACCCAAGATGTAACGACTAGTGTGGAGAGAATGAGAATAGGATTCCTTAATCCATTTAAGTGGGTCTCACACCTATCTCAAAGTGCTGAGAATGACATTAGGAAGGAAAGCACAGGGACTGACATCCAACCTAAAAGGTGAAGAGCTATATTAGAAAGGAAAGCACAAGGACTCACACCCAACATAAGAGGTAGCGAAAGTTATGAGAAGAGAATTGGATGCTTCGCTCCATTTATAGAAGTCTCACACCAATCACAAAGTGCTAAAAATGTCACATTAGGAAGGAAAGCAAGGAACTCACATACAAATTAAGAGGTGACGAGCTACATTGGGAAGAAGAGCACAGGGAGTCACATCCTACCCAAGTGATAGCGGAGGGAATCATAATTTATGTATTGAATTTGAGATGGGAACTAAAATTTAGGTACTAGCCTTGGAATGAGAATCTGAATTTAGGTACCGACCTCAAAAGTTTAAATTTGCTACATTAGGAAGGAAAGCTTGGGGGCTCACATTTAACCCAAGAGGTAGCTGTGGGAATCAGAATTTAGGTACTGAACCCAAGATGGGAATTAGAATTTAGGTACCAGCCCCAGAATGAGAATCAGAATTTCGGAACTAACCTCGAGAATTTGAATTTGCTGCATTGGGAAAGAAAGCCCAAGGACTCACATCCAAACCAAGAGGTAGCGGAGGTAATCAGAATTTTGGTACTTACCCCCAGATGGGAAATGAAATTTAGGTACCAACCCCAGAATGAGAATCTAAATTTAGAGATCGACCTCAAGAATTTGAATTTACTACATTGGGAAAGAAAGCTGAGGGACTCACATCCACCCAAAGAGGTAGCGGAGGGAATCAGAATTTAGGTACTATCCCCGAGATGGGAACTGGAATTTAGGTGTCAGCCCTGGAATGAGAATCAAAATTTAAGTACCAACCTTAAGAATTTGAATTTGCTACATTGG
>NW_018252825.1:0-344 GCF_001263595.1 Phalaenopsis equestris
TAAGTCAACAGACCCGGAAGTATGCGTAGGGTTGTTTGTGTGATTTGTTTATGCCGGGGAATTAGCAGTTGTGTTTTTAACTAAATCGAGAAGTAGGGACTCTCGTTGGGGATTGGAGAGTGAATTTTGAGTTTTGAAATTTCAAAAATTTCCAAAGGATGGGAGTCAACATGTAAGTGTTGACCCCAAGCTGGGACTTGAAATTCAAATATCAACTCGAAAAGAGAGAGAGACAGAGAGAGAGAGAGAGAGAGAGAGAGAGAGAGAGAGAGAGAGAGAGAGAGAGAGAGAGAGAGAGAGAGAGAGAGAGAGAGAGAGAGAGAGAGAGAGAGAGTCGGAGTGTA
>NW_018252825.1:4265-5857 GCF_001263595.1 Phalaenopsis equestris
GTGCGGAGGAATGCAGTCACCTTCTTCATAAATGTTGATGATGCAACTGTTAGGAATGCAAGTGGAGGGTAGGATATTCCACTTGACCATTCTCTTTATCATCCACTTTATCATCGGTGGTAACGGATCCACTTGGTCGTATCTGAGGATCCCAGGCGGATTTCCCTGTCTGCCGTTTGTAAAATTGTAGCAACATCCGCACTGGATGGTGATTCTTCCCTTCCCCCACATCCACTTCTTCGGTTCGGAATACGTTCTTTCCATGAGAAGGCCCGCTCGACCTCTATCTCTTAAATCGATGATGCAGTCCAAAATGCTTCTTTCATCAGTTTCAGAGAAGGCCCGCTCGACCCTGGTATATAGCTCTAGGCCCTTTAATATGTTGATAAACTTTCCCTGAACCTCTTCATAGAACTCAAATTCTCTTTTATTTACCTTGCTTATTTTGTAATATTCTACCAAATCGAGAGTTGGCAGCTACTTTGGGAGTTCCTTTCTCCAGGCCTCGGCGGGAATCCAAACCGGTGCTGACCGATCCGGAATATGAGATTCATCCTCAAGCGGAATGTATGATCCTAGGCTCCATGGTGCGCGTTGATCCATCCCCAATGGGACATACGGCTCATTTGCCATAAAACCTGGAGTTTGAGACTCGTTGGTGCTTGCAGTGCATTCTTCTAAGGTACTGAAACACTGTAGATGTAGAATGTTGCAATCCGGGCATTCTACAACTGCGCCTGTGACTGATGTCCAGGCTGGTATCTCGACGTTTCATGTTGGGTAACCTTTGCACAAGATATCTGGGATAAGGGGCACATCTGATCCTGTCACAAATCCTGGCTCTTCATCTGTGGTGGGTAGGATGGTAGAAGTCTCTCTCAGATCTGGATCATAGATATGTACCTCAGGAATGGGGGTAAGAAAACTGCTCACGTCTCTTTAGAGCTTGCGCTCTTGTCGCAGAAAGGCTCTCCATTTCTTTTGGCTTGCATTTCTGCGTTGCGTCCTGCGGAGTGGAGTATTTGGTAGTTGTTCACTGTGGGTGGCTATTAAGGCCCTTGCTGGAGTAGCTATCATGGAGGGTAGTCGTCTAGGCCCCTCCATCGGATCTTGTTCTTCTATCACATTTTTACATTTACGTGACACATCGTCTTGAGTGGTCACCCTCAACAGTGAAGGTAGTCCCTTATTTTCTTCATTGTTGACTACGCCCATTAGAGGACCATCGTAGTCCATATCAAACTGGTTGAAATCCATGTCGAAATCTATGGCACCTCCTTGTGGTGCCATCTCTTCATTCAGTGCAAGGTTCCAGCCATCCTGGAAGGCAAAGATCAGTCTCTGTCTTCACATTTTTCTGCAGACGACAGAAAAAAACGTCAGTGGGCCGAAGTTTGGCATGAATAAGAACAAAACAGAGTATTTATTAAAGTAAATTTTAGTTTGTTTTGATAAAAATGATTACTCATTTTATGTGTGAGTTTTGTTTTAATTTAATGGAATTTTTAAATCCAAAAGTAGAAAAGAGAACGTGTGAAGTTCAAAATTTTTTTGAAAATTTTTATTATATATGAGATTAATTACAAAATTTG
>NW_018252825.1:5926-6232 GCF_001263595.1 Phalaenopsis equestris
TTTCAAAGCAAGCAAAGGCAAGCGGAGGCAGGCGATATCAAGCTGCGTAATAGGTTTTTAGGTATCGTCCATTTATCGGTAACATGGGTCTTTCACCCCGAAAGACCACTAAGTGGTAGGCTCCTCCTGTATAAACCCTCTTAACAACAAAGGGTCCCTCCCAAGTTGGCTCAAATTTTCCACCTATTTTCCAGCGAACAAGAATAGGTCTTTTGAGCACGAGTACGAGGTCACCAATTTTGAATGTCCTTGGGCGGACCAATTTGTCATGGGCTTGTACCATCTTTGCCTGGTAGAGCTCCAAAT
>NW_018252825.1:6295-9083 GCF_001263595.1 Phalaenopsis equestris
GGCGACTCTGAGAGATGGTGTTTGGATCTCTAGCGGTAGTAAAACCTCGGTCTCGTACACGAGCATATAAGGTGTACACTGAGTGGGAGTCCTGAAAGTCGTCCGGTAGGCCCACAGGGCTTCTAACAGTTTGTTGTGTCAATCCCTCTTGTTTTCATCCAGTGTTTTCTTCAAAATCTGTACCAGTATCTTGTTGAAAGCTTCAGCCAGACCATTTGCTCTGAGATAGTAAATTGTAGAGTATCTCCAATCTATCCTAAGTCTTCTGACGAAGTTGTTGATCTTTGTACTTTTAAAAGTTGTCCCATTGTCAAAGATTATTCTTTGCGGTGTTATTCTTTGCGGTACTCCAAAACATTAGACGATTTGGCTTTTGAGAAATTGAAGGACGTGCTGTGCCGTAACCCCACGCAAGGGTACTACCTCTGCCCATTTGGAAAAGTAATCTGTAGCGGCAAGTATGAACATGCGCCCTTTAGAAGATGGAGGGTCTATCAGACCTATTAGGTCTGTGACCCAACACTCGAATGGCCACGAGGGGACAAACAGTTGGGTGCAGCCATTCGGAGGCTGGTGTAAGACCACCCCATGCACTTGGCGTTGATGACGTCTTCTGGCTGTATCCATGCAATCGGAAATCATTGCTGACCAATAATATCCGAGTCTTTTGATCTTCATATTTTAGGTGTATCTGACACCACATAATTTGGTATGTGCTTCTTTAACGTTATTCTGTGCATCTGCTCTGCTTAAACATCTCAGCCACATCTGATCAAACGATCTCTTATAAAGAACATCTCCTACTACGACATATGATATAGCCCTTCTTGTGATGTGATATGCCACAGACTTATCCTCTAGCAGCCTTCTGGTATGCAAATATTCTATTAATGTCTTGCACCAATCTTTGTTGATGTCTGCAACTATACTTATTGTTTATTCGTTTCCAAGCTTGTGTAGAGTTTTGAAGTCATTTCAAGACAAGACTCGTCTTCCTTGCACCGTGACTTTGATGGAATCCTCCGGGGGACACGCCATTTCCTTAGCGAGTTTTGCTAGAGACATGAGCATTATCTCCCCGAGGAATCCGGTAGAAAGTTACCTTAGGAACCTGCTCCAGGAGCTTCATCGTGTACTGGTGGTATTCTGCTAACCTTAGTTTTAGAATTCTGTATTGTCCGGCAACTTGTTGGACGACAAGTTGAGAGTCATCATAAATGGTAATTTTTGTTATATCCATTGAGATTGCCAATTTCAATCCGGTGATTAAAGCTTCATATTTTGCTTCATTGTTGGTGCACGGCTCCGTCAGGTGGTATGAAAACCTCAACATACCCTTATCTGGCGTAATAAAGATCAAACCGATCCCTGACTTGCCCGGTAAAACTGTGTCTGATCCTTTCGAAGAAGCACCGTCGAAGTACATTTCCCAGCGTTGCGCACTAGAAATTTCCATTTGTAGTATTTGCTCGTCTGGTAACTCGTCGTTGAGAGAGGACCCAGCTAGCAGTGGGTGTGCAGCAAGAAAATCTACTAGTATCTGTCCCTTAATAGCACGGAGGGGTATAAAAGTTATATTAAATTGCAATAAGATTATTGACCATCTCGCTAAACGTCCGGAGAGTGTCGGTCAGGTCATCAAATATTGCAATGGATTAACTTTTGAAATTAGGGTAATCTTTTGAGAAAGCATGTAATGTCTGATTTAGTGTCAGACAATGCTTTTCAGATACCTTATCTCCGTCGGTATTAGACGATGACTCAAGTAGTAGAGAGCATTTTCTTTTTACTCCTCATTAACTTGGGCTAAAAGGGCTCCAAGAGAGTCATCCAAAGCCGCGGTATAAAGTATCAACGGTTTCCCTGGGACAGGGGCATCAATGGTTTTGCTTGGATAGTGGCTGCCACAATAAGAGGTGTCATTAAATATTGTTTAGTGTCCTGAAAGGCCCGCTGGCATTTTTCTTCCCAAATAAATTTGGCGTCCTTTTTAATTAATGCCGAGAAAGGCTGACACCTACATGAGAGATTAGAAATAAAGCGTCTCAGTTATGCCAACTTCCCCTGGAAGGAACGTGGCTGCTTTAAGGTTTTAGGGGGAGGCATTTCAAAGATAGCTTTAATCTTATCCGGTTTGATCTCGATTCCCCGATGAGGGACAACGAATTCTAGAAATTTCCCAGAGGTGACGCCGAAAGCGCACTTTAAGGGATTCATTTTAAGGTCATATCATCGTAACTGTTCAAACGCAATCCTCAAATCATACAAATGGTCTATTTTCCGTTTACTTTTGATGACCAGACCATCCACGTTGCATTCTACTTTATTGTGTATGAGGTCATAAAAAATCTTCGTCATTGCACGTTGATATGTTGCTCCGGCATTCTTTAGGTCGAACGACATGATTGTGTAGCAAAAGATTCTAATCGGTGTTCTGAAAGCTGTAAGAGCTGCATCCTTGGGAGCCATCTTGATTTGGTTGTACCCAGACGATCCGTCCATGAAGGAGAAAATTTCATGTGTCGAAGCGATATCCACCATCATTTCCGATATAGGTAGTGGAAACTCATCTTTTGGACATGCCTTGTTCAAATCTCTGAAGTCGACACAAACGCGGATCTGTCCATTTTTCTTTGTAATCGGTACGATATTGGCCAACCACGTGGGGTACTGCTCTTCTTTAACGAAGTTGGCGTCTATCAATTTTTTTATCTCGGCGATGACTTGTTGTTCTATTTCGAGGCGCATTCTCCTAGGAGCTTGTTTTACTGGGGTTACATTCTTGTCC
>NW_018252825.1:9320-9575 GCF_001263595.1 Phalaenopsis equestris
ACCAAAAGGCAATTCCATTAATTCATTAGAATCAACATTCAAATTTACATGTTTTTCAAGCTCAGTAGAGATAGAAGCACGGTAAAATTTTACCGGCTTTGAACCAACACTACAGAATCCCTTGACCTCTAAACTCTCGACCTTTTGAGGAGAATCGGAGTGAGGGTCATAGTATTCACATAGTGGTTTATCCGATCATACATTGTTTCATATTCATTCCTCTCTGTATCTTTTAGGGATATCTCGTACTGAGGT
>NW_018252825.1:11760-12845 GCF_001263595.1 Phalaenopsis equestris
CCTCTTATCCACCTCTTCGGGTTTCTTTGGATCAGGCAGTTTGAATTTTGGTTTCTTCATCAAGCTTTTGAATATTTTAGATACAACTTCATCTTTGAAGGAGTAAACAACTTTTTGTCGCTCTAACAGGGATATTCTTTTACCCGCTATTCGAGGTGATCCCTCCTGAGATGGCCATTGGTTAGATTGACTGCTCTGTTTCTGAGGGTACTGTGACAAAGACTGATGATGATCTTCTGCATATAACTTTATCGGCTGCTTTTCTTTGTCGACAGTTGCGACTACCCCTGATTTCTTTTCAAACACTCTAGTCACCTTAGCCTTTTGATGTGACTCCATGTGCTTCATTTCTTCTTAGAGACTGCTGGCTTTACTGAGTAGCTTCTCGAAGGATTTGATGGTGAGTCCCTTAAGCATGAAAGCTACTGGCCCATGAAGGCTTTTGAGTAGAATCTCAATCGCTTGATGTTCCTGTAGCTGAGGTTCACATTTCATGCTAAGGTTTCTCCACCTCAAAATATAGTCTGTCAAGATTTCACTATGCTTCTGCTTCTCCATCATGAGTTCTCCAATAGACACATAATGCTGCGCCCTAGCAAATCTTTTCACAAATAACTGTTCCAACTCAGAAAATGTTTTAACTGACCTATTGGGCAGGTCGGCGTACCAGTCGAAAGCAATCCCTGACAAGTTACTGACGAACTGCTGACATAGTAGAGCTTTGCTATTCCTCGTGTTTCCACAATTGGCTCGAAAATGTGCTATGTACTGTCTGGGATTTCCAGTCCCATCGAATATCTTGAAGTTTGGAGTCACAAAGCCCTTGGGGAAATGCACGACATCAAATTCCTCCGGGTAAAGTCTACCCTTTAAAATTGATGCACCACCCTTAGACTGGGCTAAGGCATCTCGTACTTGTTCAACCATTTTCTTGAACCCTTTTTCTGGCATGGCACTTAATGGAGAATCTTTCTTCAGTTGCTCATCTTTTTTGGTTGAAGTAGCCTCCCTTCTTTCATCTGCGATGTGTATGATTTCTGGCTGATTAATCTCTGGAGAAGCCAATCTTGATGCTTGTGATTGCC
>NW_018252825.1:12958-13319 GCF_001263595.1 Phalaenopsis equestris
TTTCGATCACATGGACATCCATGAAATCTTCCTCCAAGTAATCATTGTAATCAAAATCCTCGTTGTCACTATTGACAAAAACTTCGTGTTCTCGAGCCAACTCAAAAATCTCGATCCTGAGTTTCTCAACTTTTTCCTCAATTATTGATTCCTTGATTGCTTTAAGATCTGGAGGACCTTGATGGAAATCCTTAACTTGTTCCTCCATCTCACTGGCTATTGTCGCGACGATGTTAGATATTTCAGGCACTGGTTTTACTTCCTATCCTGCAGACTCACTGAACTGTATCGGTACAGCGACCTTAGGTACCCACACCCTCTTCTTATTTGACAATGATGCCTCAGGACGAGACGTCTTAGT
>NW_018252826.1:0-877 GCF_001263595.1 Phalaenopsis equestris
CTTGTAAATTCAATCTTGCATAGAAACCAAAATGTTCAATCTTACATCTTTGTATTGCATAAATAAGATAAGAAGGCATTTAGGTCTTGGTAAATGCATAGGAAATAAGAGGGTATGTATGTAAATATTCCTCATTCTTTTCTTCTTCAGCCTAATATATATCAGACTCTGCCTTGATGTCTTTGAGGAGTTCTCTGACTGCATTTGCAAGGTCCCTAACATGCATATCAAAGCATCCTGCAACAACAAAATATATAAAAAAAAAAAAAAGATAATTACATACAAAACACCCAAAAATATCACTATTAACAAAATCTAACACCCATATGATATTTTTGAACTATCGAGATGCATTTAAGCGAGCGAAGATCAAACCATTAAAAATTTGATAAAAATGAAAATGAAAATTTACAAGCATAGCTCGCAATTCTCATGCATTTACTTATCTCGCACCTAAATTTTATTTTTATACGCTAGATGCATTTTTCTATGCATAAAAAGATGTATCAATTAAAGCTCGAGTGTTAGATAAGTAAATATGCATGAGCATTGGATGCTAGGCATGTAAATTCCCCAAATAAAAAATTGATGAAAGAGAGTGCTACGTGGTATATTTGTAAATAAAAAATATTTCCGGTGCTCAAAAACTAAAAATAACATAATAAAAATTAGGGCTGTCAAAACGGCTCGTTGTTCGCGTACAGCTCGTGTTCGACTCGTTAAAAAGCTCGTGTTCGGCTCGTTATTTTTGTTCGATAAGTTAACGAGCGGAACACGAACTAAAATGTTTTTGTTCGTGTTCGGCTCGTTTTGGCTTGAAATACTACTCATCAAGTTTATATATATATATATATATATATATATTAAGTAGTATTTT
>NW_018252826.1:967-12351 GCF_001263595.1 Phalaenopsis equestris
TAATTGACTACAAGGTTACAAAGATTTATAATCAATTAAAATATTGATTCAGAAAATAGAATAAAAATTATTAAATTAGATTCAAATGATATTTTAATATAAATAATAATTTTTAAATCTTGCTCAAACTCTTATTGTCTTATGTCTTATGGCTATATGATTAGGGTTGTTAAAAGGACTCTTTGTTCGTGAACAGCTCGTGTTCGGCTCGTTTACACCCCTAATAAAAATCAGTTGATAAACTTAGCAATCTGAAGCAAAACGAAACCTAATCGATTGAGAGCTTCTTCTAGCTGGAAAAGATAATCCCTGTTTCTTCCAGATGGCCCCTCTGCTTTAATAATTTGCCTGCACAAAATTTTCATTTTTGCTTTTGATTTTTTTAATAAAAAAAAATAAAAATATGCAAAAAATACACTAAATAAATGCATTTTTAAATTTAAAAAATAAAAAAAAAACCAGAATCAAATTTACTTGGCTATATCTTCAATTGGTGCTGGCCCCAAATAGTTTGTGTTGGCCTTCGTGTCTGGTGAAGCAACGTACCTGAATATAAGTCCATCAAATTAATTTGTAGCAAGGTAGGTAAAAGGTGGTTAAGGAAAGATTTACATACATACCACTTAATTTCTCTTTACATATCTACCACGTAAACATCAATTTTCACATATATGCATGAAAAGGATAAATTTCACTTTTCAAAGGTCAAAATAATGGTATTTTTGATATGATACGAAAGATTTGGGTTGGATGAATGTGAAAAAGATAAGTGTTTGGTATGCAAATACACAGGAATTGGGAGGTATGTATGTAAAATGAAACCCCTTAAAAAATCATCACTTACACCATAACTCCACTAACAGCTGGGGTTGGAGAGGATGAATCCTGAAATGGGTTTAGATTGTAGTTCAAATAAGGGGGGTGGATATGATATTATAAACTTGAAAATTATAAATATAACCTTAACTTACAGTAAAAAGATCAACATAAACCTTTTGGTCATATTGCTTCTCTCTTACTTCTAGATACTGCATTGTAAAGTAGAAGGTTATGCAAATAAATAAATAATTTAAAAAAAAAACACACACACAAGGCAAGAAATTTCAACATGGTTATGATGAAAGGTGCATAATAGAGGCTCGGATATAAGCTGAGAGGCCCAACGTAAAACAATTGAAATGTATTGTATTTGAAATATTTTAGATTTTATTTTGGTTGATTTATAGTAAAATAAAATCAATGTAAACCGAAAGGCACAAATGGCAGGCATAAGCTGGCAGCGGCCACAACGACGATGGTGGCAACTTCTGCGGTATATTTGGAAATCAGGCAATTTCAAAATTGACTAAAATTGAACCAAGACGTAAATTTTGAATTCAACAAAATTTTATGTTGCATTCACATTCATCCAACCAAACAACAAAGTCTTATAATACAAGCAACCACATAACTCATAAGTCAAACTTTGCTCATATTGTTTTAAACATGGTTGTTTTATTTAGATAACAATTCTATAAATCAAATATAATGTATTTAATACAATCACAATATGCGAAAAAAATGATTTTGCCAATTTTTAGCTATGATGTAGCCCAACATATCGCATATGCCTGAATGTCACAATACGATTGAAATATGATCTGAAAAATTATCATTTAAGATGTCATCCAGCCAAATAGCTAGCATGTAAAAATTAATGGGAACTTTACATGTATAGCACACATTTCCTATGTATTTACATATCCCACGCCTTAACTTTGATATTTACACACATAGAACTTTGTTGCTTTAAATATGTGCAAGAAAATGTGTATTTAATTTTTAAAAGTGCTAATAGCATTATTTTTATGTGATATTAAGGTTTTGAGTGTTATGTGTGTACAGATGAAAGTTTAGGTGTGAGATATGTTCATACATTATAATTGTGTGCTCTGCAAGTAAATGCCACAAAAATCAAATACCCCTAACTATTATTTACACAATGATACTAAAAAGCCACTAGGGATGTCAAAATGGCTTAGTTGTTCAAGAACAACTTATGTTCTGCTCGTTAAGTAGCTTGTGTTTGATTCATTCACTAAGCAAACGAGTCGAACACGAACAATTTTTTTGCGCTCGATATATAAATAAGCCGAACACGAACAAAGTATTGTTTGTTTGTGTTTGACTCATTTTGGCTCGAAATAATTATACATATTTAAATAATTTATATATATATATATTAATGAGTATCATTTTTAAATAATTTAATTGACTGTGAATTCCCAAAATTCTAAATATTCACTATGAAGTTATAATGATTATGATACGAGCTAGAGCTAAAATCAATGAACAGCTCAAGAATTAGGAGGGAAGAAACCCAAAATGGATTAATACCAAAGCAAATAAGCAAGTTACAAAGATGATCTACAATTCGAGAGAGGGAGCGACTCTCCACAAACCCACAAGCAACAAGAAGACAAAATTAATACCAAAACCGCTCTATCCCATGACCTCACTCATATTGATCAGAGGGAGAAATTTGTGTGGTATGTAAATACAAGAATTGTGTGGTAAGCAAGCAAATTTTCGTTTCTTTTTACTCCAAGGGAAAGTTAAACGCACAAAAACTAGCATCGTTTCATACTTGTTGACTTTTGGTGGCCAAGTATTCAACGAAGGAATAGTTACAGCCTTAAAGGCAATCCCATCTACGGTCCACAGAGTTACTCCAACCCCAAAGCCATTGACTCCCCAAGTCCCACCAACATGCAATCTCCACCACTCTTTCTCTCGGTCTTCATCTTGGGAAATTTTTTATGAAAACTACTACAGAGAAAAGGGCTCTCAAAAAAACTCATTGTCAATCGTTAAGCAAGCGACTCAAACATAATAAACTTTTATTCGATCAAGTTTGACTCAAATTAAGTAAATAATTAAATAAATAACAATATTATTATATTTTTATGTTTATTTTTTATGTTGTACATTAAAAAAAATGTGAATTTTTATTATTTTTAAATTATTCAAGTTAATTTTGTGTCGAACACAAGCTAAAATGAGCAAAATAATTTGAATCAAGTTAGACACGAACATGTTATGCACAATTCATTTCAAATATGAGCCTATTTCAAACCCAAACAAAAATTTGAATGAGTCGAACAAAAACAAACACTCCTCTCCCCCAACCTTGACTCGTTTACACCCCCAACAAAGAAAACAGGAAGAGAAGTTAGCTGCAATGCAAGCAGAATGCCAACAACATTAAGCAATGTAAACTTGCACTATTGACATGAAACATTAAACTTTATTCAAGATTATGTACTTTTAAGATGGCATTCTAATATCACGTAAAAGCATGCAAAAAAGATTTCTCATGTTCCAATCTTACTGATAATGCAATATTCTCATCCTCTTGTCCATTAACTTTGTAAGCAACACCCCACTGCAAAAACAAGGGAAGAAAAAAAGACATTTGCAACTTAGTCACTAACAGAACTTTACAAATTTATGCAAAGCAAATTTAAAAGTAAAAAAAAGGGGCATTTACATACATACACCAAATTCCTATGTATTTACATATCTAACACCTAAACTTTTCTTTTTTACATTCATATCACCCACCCAAATCTTTCATATCGCATAAAAAATACCACCATTTAACTTTTAAAAAGTGGAATTACACCTTTTAATGCTTGTGTAAAACGGTTGGTATGTAAAAATAGAAGTTTAGGTGTTAGGTATGTAAACACAGGAATTGAATGGTATGTATGTAAATTTTCCTAAAACCAAATTTCAATACCGTAACATAAACATACGTGTAACTGCATATTGAGATAACCAAAGGGCATTAAACTTGCAAATTACACATGATAAATAAGTGACAACATAATATATGAAATGAACAGCCTCAATGTATTTCCATTGATCATATAATCTTCACGATTTACATTTCTAAATCTTGTCATATTCGTTATTCTTTTTGCAAACTGCAAATAGAAAGAGAGTATTACATAATAGCAATGTTATGTTGGTGGCTAATGTTCAACAATGACTGGAGAAGCCTTCTGAAAAGATTGCAAGAGGAATCCCATGCAATTGGTTTCCCGAAAAGCCTCAAGATGAGAAATGTTTGCGGTGATTTAAGAATGGGGGATTTACAAACATGCCATATAATTACTATATATCTACATATCTAACACCTAAACTTTATTTTTTACATTTATACCCAAATCTTTCATATTAAATAAAAAATATCATTATTTTAACATTTAAAAAGTTAATTATACATTTTCATGCAAGGATAAAGCGGCCTGCACTAAAAATAGAAGTTTAAGTGTTATATATGTAGATGGATAGCAACTAAGTGTTATGTATGTAATTCTTTCTTTAAGATAAATCTGGGTCAAAAAGAAAGGAGCAAATGACAATTAAGCATGAGGGGAGAATTTGGGATTAAGAAGGGGATAGATTTAAGGGGGCATTCATATACATAGCACGCAATTCTTGTGTATTTACATATCTCACGCCTAAACTTTCATATTTACATGCATAGCACTCAAATCTCTAAAACCATAAAAAAATAACACTACTATTGCTTTTTAAAAGTGAAACACATGTTTTAAAGCATGGGTTTAAAATACCAAAGTTCTAAGTATATAAATATGAAAGTTAAGGTGTGAGTTATGTAAATACATAAGAATTGTGTGCGAGGAATGTAAATTTCCCTAAAATTGATAGATTAAAAAAGAGGGCTCTGACTTTCATTGGAGGATTCCTACCTCGCACTTTAGAGCCTTGTTGCTAGTGGAGATTGTTCTCGAGTAGTGTGACAAAAGTAGATAGAGGGTCTGTTTGGGGAGGCAGTGCGGAACAACACCGTATTTTGTCTGTTTGAGTAGCTGTGTTTTTACAGTTTTTTTTAAAAAACTGCCACTAAAATCTTCATTTTCCCATCATTCATGGTTAGGTGTTGGGGCTACTTTCTAACTGCGAGTTGGCTTTTAAAAAAAAACTGTAATAGTCAGCATAGCTTTTTTAGCATCAAATTATTATTCAACAGTTTCACAACTGCTTTTTAATAAGTTACAGCTGCCCAAAATAGACCCGAGTCTTAGCCAAAAATTGAAATCCCTTTATGAAGAGAGAGGGAATTAGTCACTAATTAGGAGAAAGGGAAGCTCCTGCAAATACAATGTTGGTGCATTTTCATACATAACACACAATTCCCATGTATTTACCTAACGCCAAAACATTCATATTTACAAGCATATCACTCAAATCTTTAACATTACATAAGAAATACCACTATCACTTTTTTTAAAAAAGTGAAATACATCTTTTCATACATGGGTTTATGAGAACAAGGTGTTATAAGTGCAAATATCAAATTTTGGGTGATAATATGTAAATGCATAAGAATTATACGATATGCACGTAAATTTTCCCACAAGCTTTTATCAAAGATGCACAAAGCTCATATGATTCTCATGCCTATATATGATAGCACATAAAGAAAAAAAAACTAATAAAAAATTGCCCAAGTCAAAATAAATAAATATAAACGAAATTAAGGTATACTTTTCCTCCTTTTTTGAAACAATAAGGGAATGAGAAACTAGAAGAGGACTAAGGCAAAGGGAGTTGATCTCCGCTTGATGAGGGAATGATGGCCGGCTACCTATATGGATGATCAAGCATAATAATGTGACAAATTTTAGTCATGTGATACGCATTGATGCTTGTAGCCTTCTCCTATGCTTCTTTTATATAGATTTATATCCATGATTTTTTCCTTTTATTTTTGGAAGATTTATATGCATACCACTTAATTTCTATGTATTTACGTATCTAACACCAAAACTTCAATTTTTACATACATACCACCTTGCCTAGGCATGACTAGGATTAATTTCACTTTTTAAAAGTTAAAATGGTGATATTCTTGATGAGATATAGAATATTTGTGCAGTATAAATGTAAAAAACAAAGTTTTTTTTATAGCTCGATTTTTTGCAGCAACGAAACAAACGAAAGAAAACCAAGATTCATGTGAGTGATGATGCCAAATCATATTGAATCCACTCAAATAGCCAAACTAAATCTGCGCACACAATTTGATCGAAGATCCTGTAGAATGAATCGCCAACAACTTCAAATTAGCCAAGAGAAAAACCCTAACAAGAAAAGAATCTTAAAATTACAATAAAATAAATATGATTCTCGAGATCACGGAAGCCGGC
Organism: Phalaenopsis equestris; assembly: GCF_001263595.1. Classification (NCBI taxonomy): domain Eukaryota; kingdom Viridiplantae; phylum Streptophyta; class Magnoliopsida; order Asparagales; family Orchidaceae; genus Phalaenopsis; species Phalaenopsis equestris. The sequence continues at coordinate 7,189 of NW_018252826.1, forward strand.
AATCAACAATTGATTCTACAAGCAATACAATCGCAAGAAAATAGCAGAATAACCGACAAAAGTTCTTTCACTTAAGCCGATCAAACAATACAAACAAAACAAAAAGTTAAATCTAAGTAAAGAAACTTACACATAAATCATCTGGAGCAAGCTCCAATGTCACCGTTCTACCAGGGAACGCTGGGGTTCCTCTGTGGTCCGTGCTCCCTACTAAAACTCATGACCCGTAAGGCCTTATACCATGAAAGAGAAAGCGAGCGAGCGAGCATGAGAGATATAGAGAGAAAGAGATGATTGCCTTGGTAAAAGACTCGGCGATACCCTTTGATGAAGCCGGCCAGCTTCTGATCGTATTGAAAGCCCGCATTCCAGATCAAGGAGCCATATCCAAATACCCACATCACCATTTCTGTTACTCTTGCCTTATTTTCCCTCTTTTGTTCCTTCAAATTCTCCTCTCTCTCCTCCCTGCTAGCAGAGAGGAGAGGGAAAGTGACTGTCGATGGAGAGAGATTCTTGGTCGGTGGATGGTAGTTGAGAGAGGAGAGACGAAGGTAGACTGGAAAACTAGGACAGACGTTTATGCGGTCAGCATTGCTGCGGCCGTGATTAGTGACCGTTGGATATTAAATAAATGGACGGATGCGCCCCACAATTTTATAATTCACAAAACAAATTAAGACTTATTAGGGCTTCTTTGGAGTAGCTTAAATGCTGTAGTTCCTGTTTAGCTTGTTTAAAAGTCTCATTTGGACTGAAAAGCTTAATAGATGTGGGTCATGGGTTCGATACCTCAGCATTTATTCGCAACAATATTTCTTATAATACCTCCACGTTAGTTCTCACTTTCACGTGCCACTTTGTCTTTGTAGGTAGGGTTGACATTTCTTCTGTGATGGTCGTTGGTTTCAGTTATGTGATGGCTGTTGTGGTGTTTGTTGGTTTCGACTATCCCCTCTATGACAATATTCCTTCTAAGGTGATTGTTGCAGTGACTCTGTCTTTCTTCTCCTATTCCTCTCCCCTCTGTTCTTCGACTTTGTTTGGATCATTGGCTCTTCATCAATCCCAATATATTCTTTACACATGGGCATTTTGTTTTTAAGATTATTTGCATTGCATATCTTTGTGCCCAGTGATGACATTGTTTCTCAGTGCTCTTTTTTCGGTTGATGGCATAAGGAAATTAGAGTGTTGTGATGTTTATTTTTTTGTTGTTTTTTTTTTTTTTTGCTATACTGTGATGTTATGGATTTGATGATGGTTGTACTGATGCTTTTGTTAAATTTTTATGCACTTTTTCTTGCTATGGGGAAATTAGGGTGTCTTTCTTCTCCCTCCTCTCTCCTTAATTTTAGTGTCATGTGAAATTATTTTTTGGAAATAATGTGGAAATTGGCATGGGGAAATTAGAGTGGTTCGCATGGGGAAATTTCATTGTGTTTTGGTTGTTGGCAAGGGAAAATTATCGTGTTGTTCGGAGTGCCATGTCGTTGGTGTGATGTGATTTTGGTGGTATTTGGTTTGTAGGAGGTAGTGTGGTGATGTGGAGGTCATGGAGTGGTGTGGTGTATTATTCATGTTGGTGGTCTGAAGGTGGTGTTGTGTGGTTTGAAGGAGGTGGTGAGCTGTGGTGTTTTATTGATGTTGGTTGTAGGTTGTGTGGAGGTGGTGGTATGTTGTGGAGGTAGGTGATGTAAAGGTGGTGGAGTGGTGTGGCGTGCTATTGTTGTTGGTGGCTGGTGGTGTTAAGGTGGTGGTGTGTGGTTTGGAGGAAGTAGTGTGGTGCGGTGTGGAGGTCTTGGTGTGGTGTTGGTAAGAGGCAACGTGTTGTGTTGATAAATAAGATGGTAGTGGTTGTGATGCAGTGGTGGCATTGCAGATGTTTATATTTCTTACTTTTTTATCTCCCATGAATTTGTATTCTTTATTTCTTTGCATGCTAGATGTTATAATGGGCAAGGCAGAAAAAATCGGTTCATCAGCTATCTGGGATAAAACGATGACATTAATATGTTGTGATCTCTGTGTCAAAGAGGTCGAGTTAGAAAACACGCTAGCCACTTATTTTAACATGGAATGTTGATAGATCATAACAAAAATGTTTAAATAAAGCACGTGGGAGAGAGTATGATAGAATGCAATTTAAGAATAAATGAGATCAATTGAAAAATGACTGGAAAATGTGGAAAGAGAAAAAGCAAGGATCCACAAAGTCTAAATTGAGATCCTATAAAATGAACCATCGATGCTTCTTAAGAATGGTAGACTGAAAGATTGGATGTGAGAATGTTTGAAATGTAAAATCATTTTAAAGTTACAACATTTTCATTGGTCAATCTAAGCATTTATTAATTGATTTGTAGGCGGTGCCAGCAACAAAAAAATTCAGATTCAATGGCAATGACCCTAAGCTTGAAGATAAGTTGGATTGTATATTTGGTAGAGTGGTGGCCACAAAGCTACAATCATATGCACCAAGCGAGAGAGGGCATGGAGCCCGCTCTGAGCATTTAGAAGCGGAGTAATCTGTTAAGTCCAATGACGGGTGCAACCTCGCCCTACATGAAGAAGATCTACTAATCAATGCAAACATCCTAAGGTTGAGAAAAAGAAAAAAAGAAAGTGTCTCATTCATCAGAAGTCAAGTCTCTAAATTGGTGGTTTCATGCAACTGAGTCTATTGGGTCACATGCAACTTCTATCTAGCAGGTTATGAGAATTCTGGAAGATACTCCAGAAATTGATGATATTATTCTTATTCTCCATGAAGATGTAAAGTTGTTTTGAAAAACTCGACCACGACAAAGTTTTTCATGTCGATGAAAGCTAACCATATGATTAATTGATGATATTATTCTTATTCTCCATGAAGATGTTGAAAAACTCGACCAGGACAGAGTTTTTCATGTCGATGAAAGCTAAACATATGATTAATTACTTAATAAATCATTACAACCATTGGGATGTGTGTATTTTTTTTAGTTTTGTTTTATGGACTAATTTATGTTGTTTGGATTTTGGATTTTTTTTTTTAATTTCGAAGGCTTAAATTTATTTCTTGCACTAGAGTCTTCATTATATGTTATCTTTTTTATTAAATGCGGTTAAAACTGATTCAATTTTCTTTTTAGAGATAATTGCTTACACGTGAATAACAAAGATAAAGAAAGTCGTAAGAGAAAAATTACATTTAAATCATGTTTGTTGTATGAACATTACAACTCATAAGTTTCTCTATCTCTCAACATGACTTCTACTTACAACAATGATAAATGGGTTGAGGAGTTGCTTGTGACTCACCTCACAATTTTTAACATGTTCTGAATGACATGTGCAAAATTCACTAATATGTTGGAGCAATTGCACATAAATCATGGTCTTTATGGCTCATCCAGGATGACTTCAAGAGAGGTGTTATTATAACCCTCTATAGTTTATCACAAAAACAAGTTCATGAGGGGTGTCATGGAACGTTTCTAAAACTCTTTCGAAATTATCAACATATACTTCTAAGTTGGTATAAATGTTTCAATTAGTTTGTCATCAAAAGTTATCATCCCTGAAGACCCTACATTCCAAAGCACACCTACGTAGATTCCACAAGTCCACCGTTATATGCCATATTTATGTGTTGATATTTCTCAAAATTTATTTAAATGCAATGTCTTTAATGTACCAATGTTTAGGGATGTGTTTCCAACAGTAAAAAGATTGCATACATTGGACAATGGGATCACCAATACAAAATGTGATAGTTGTAGGTGATTTTCATATGTGCTTCACATTTGTGATTATTGTCGGATGGGAAGACAATGTACATGACATTCATATTTTCAAATTACTATGAGGACTCATAAGTATAACTTTCTGAAATCACTTCCATGCTATCTCGAACATTAACAAATGAATACTAATATATTGTGCAATATTAGTAATTTTTTTACACTAGGAAAATAATATTTGATTGATGTTGAATATCCATTACGTATAAGATATCTTAAACACTTCCCTGATACCAAATATCACATTCTTAATTTTGAGAGGGTTAACAATGTCAATCGGGGTAAGAAATAAATGTTCAACAAGAGACACTCCTTCTTACGATGTGTCATTGAAAGGACATTTGGGGTTTGGAAGAATAAATGGGTTATACTGCATGATATTTCTACATATCTATTTTTTAAATAAGTGCACATTTTGGTCGTCATGATGACTCGTCACAACTATATTCAGTGTCATCCTCTGTGCAACAACATTGGCTTCAATATGACTGATGAAAATCATTCATATGTCTTCGTTGAACCATACGAATATGGTCTTGGGCAATCTTTATCACTTGGTGAAATTGATTTGCCTGAGACTTGCCCGGAATGAGAAAGGTGCAAGGGAGATGATAGAATTGATGGAGCAAATTACAGAAGATATTGTTGGAGGCTAAATGGTGGAGACATGCATTTTCTTGTTGTTACTTTATTTGTAATGTGTTATGGAAATATTTATTATTTTTTGTATCAGTACTTTTATATAAATGATATATTTTAAATCTCAATTTTATTTTCAGTTCTTATGCCTGTATTATTTCTCACATGTGAAAATAAATTTTTATTACTTGTTTTTTTTTGGTCTATTATGAGGCATTCGACCTTAAAGGTTCTTTTAGATGACCTATATGTTGTTATTGGTTCTTATCACATGTGCAATCTCAATGAAGATAGCCAAGTTCCTCTTCTTTTTCAATGTTATGGTTTTTGAAGTTCTTCTAGCTGACCTTTTTTTTTTCTGTGATATGCATAACACACGAGCTTGGTATTGCGCGGCTTAAAGGAAACCAAAAAACTTTTTTGTAAGGTTTGTTATTTTCTTGTAGTGGAAGATTCGTCAGTTTATATATTGTGTTCTATGATACCTTAGAGCCACATAAAACATTAATTGATTACTTCTATTATTCATTTTTACTAATGTTGCATCTGAGATTCTGTGCTTTGTGGTTATAAGCATTCAGTAAAGACTAGCTCGAGGATTTCTGGTGCCTCCAGAATGCCTCCGGAGCATTATACCACTACTATGGACTACAATATTCCATGCATATTTCACAACAGTCACATAGCTACGTGAGACAATGTGTTAGATGTCTGAGAAGAAGAGCAAAATGTTGAGACT